>NW_009259237.1:130094-143804 GCF_000687185.1 Egretta garzetta
AGGAGGGAATTGCCTGGTCTGCTGTATCCATTTTGAAAATGTTGTGGGGGCAAGAATCAGAAGAGAATCTGATACTCATACCTTCGATACATCTGACATTGCAGGAGTCATTTTCAAAAACTAATCAAGTTCTCCTGAAAACTAGGTACCATTTTTATCCACTCTACTGTCAGGAACTTAAATGTTAAAATAAACTTAAATTGGTTACTTAAATGTCTTCCTGTGGAATTGGCATAATGTTGCTGCTGGATAGAAACCTTCTACCATCCAGCCTAAATTTATTTCTTAGTACTTGAGCAGGGTCTACCTGCATCATTATGTACCTAAATCCCTTTAGGAATGTTGACTTGTGCCTTTCTATCATAAAAAGCCACCAGACTACATCCTGGAGTTGCTTTGCCTACTACAGGTGTGGCAGGTCACTAAGGGGCAATGTAACCACCTGCATCAAACAAAACTCCAACATGATATGATAAAGGAAAGAAGAAAACCTGTTCATGTGCTGGGCGTTACAAGCCCAGGGAGAGAAGGAAATGGAGAGGGCCCTACTTTATCAATCCCACTTAATTTAATAGCAATCTAATGTAGTAACATAATTATACCATACTAATAAGTAAGTCTGCAAAGTCATGAGCTCTTTCACAGCTCTGCAGCTACAATATCGTCTTCCAAATTTTACTGTTTCTTTCCTGTAATTGGTCATCTGCTGTGCGTTGTCACCTGGTAAGAAGCATAACAAGACAATAAATACCAAGAAGCAAAAAAATTTGAAAAGCTCAAAGCAGTACTCTCAGGCACCCTTGTACATTTTCTTCGTCTGACACTTTATATTTAAAAATTAATCCAGAGCACCCCCCACAAAAAATCTATTTTACTTGTTTAACAAAATGGAGTATTGATTTGCCAAAGCCTAAACAAAGCAGCCTACATGATTCATTGATCAAGAATTTGGGCTGAGTCCATGTGATCATTAACTTCTTTGTCAGATGCATTCATTTATTCATAAGCTTTGTTTATGGCAGACCCTTTTCACTGGCTCATTTCAAAATAACAAAACCCAAATGTCTTCTCTACCTTCCATTTCAGTGAATACAGAAGACAAAACAGAAGGTGCTATCAACTTCAAAGATTTTATGAGCCTTTTGAAGAATCCAGGAGCTCTGGAGGCTTTTGTCTAAGTCCAGGCTTCTGTATTACTTGGGAACTGTACATCATGAGTATAAAATTCTCCAAAGAAAGCAACCCCTTGTGCTGCCATGTGGGGAACCTTACCAAACTCGAGGAAGTCAGTAGTTGAACTATTAGGAGCTCCATACACCTTGGTACGGTTGTTCGGGAAATGCTGGTTGCGTGACGTAAAGCCATTCTTTTGACGGACTGTTGCTGCAATAAAATACATCTGCTGGAAACTTCTGATACGCAGGTTAAAGGATTATAAAACAGGATCTGGTTAAAACCCATGGCTTAATCACAAATCGAAAGCTTTTAGCTTTTTCTCAGTACATTCTCTGTGGTTTAAAGTAAGCAAAGCAACAAGAAGCAAAAGAGTTCTGATTTCTGTTTTTTTGAACATGGTACTATTTTAAATTCCAGACTTTACTGTGCTGTGTAGCTTAATAGTAGGCAGGAGATACTAACAATGAAAAATGAGTCCTTATAATCAATATCTGGGTATTTGCTGCACTCCATTAATCCTGTATCAAAATGTAACATCACAGTCATGAAGAAGTTATTATAGGGTAAAGTAGGGTATGATCTTACATTGAGTTAAACAGCCTGTGATAACAGGCAGGGTTCAGCATCTTCGCTGAAACACAGGCACGTTAGGTAACCCCTCTGCGCCAGCTGGATCAGCTCCGCTGCCGTTCCCTGGAGGTGCTGGGGGTTAAAGGCACGCTCAGAGGCAGTTGCCTCAAAAGAGCCGGCATGTTCACTCACTTACCTTGTCGTAATTCCGCTGTAAGCCTATCTCCTTAGCGTGCAGCTGTCAACCTTTTAACATTTAAAATGAAAATAGGGGGAAAAGAAGATGAAACAGTTTGTGGGTTTTTTTTGGTCTTGTTTAAAGAAAGAATAAAGTAGTCTCACTCTCGGAAATTTATGCAACTGAAGTCTAATTTGCATGCTGGATGGGCCACAATGCAAACTACGGAATACAGTCTGACTTTGGGAGGCGAGGTATCTCTGAGGATGTGGAATTATGGCTTTCTCTGTATCTATCTACTCATTCTTGCAAAGATGGCAATGGAAATGATTCTATAGCAATCAGGACATTACCGAATAAATAGCATGAAGTACTACCACAGTAGGAAATACAGGCCTCCTCCGGAACTGTGAGGAAGATGTAAGTTTTTCCACAAATTGTATGCAATGGATTTTTGCATTAGACACCAAGTCTGTAGTTGGTACACAGTTGTGGTGATACAGGCAGAGAATTTAGTAGCTCAATTTTTATATATTTGGGTGTGAGAAATGAACTTTATCCTGCAAAGTTAGTGTGGATAACTTGGTCAAAACTCTTGAATAATAATAAGCTGCGTGTACCTCCATGCTGGGTAGCCATCTGAGACCTCAGTGACACATTCTCGCTCTGAAAATGTTGGGGCCCACTCTTAGAAATGGTGAACTTGTAAACATCTCATGCTGAACTCAAGCATTCTTTATCAGAGATAGGCTGGTTTTTAAACTTAACTCTGGTGTAACTGCTGATTTTGTGCCACCAATGGAACAGAAAACAGAATCACAGTTTGCCCGAGGCAAAGTTCTCACACAGTCTGTTCTATTATCAATACAAGTCAGAAACCTCTTCTGCAGTGAGATCTCATTACAAATATTTTTATGCTGTGAAACATTCATTTGATTTAACTGTTCTTCTTAAATTTAAACTATTTACATTTGGACAGAGACAATCATGCATTATGAGCAATAAAAAATAAGACATCATCGATTCATACAGTGTATTCTCTGCATATACAAAATGTAAATACACACACATACATGTTAATACAGCTGCTCAAGCAGGCTTAGAGAATCGAAAGAAATTAAAACATTCGCTTAATACTAATGCTATATATGCATATATACATCTTTCTGTTAGCAACATACTTGCACTATGCTTTCTTTCAGTCAAAGATTGACTATGTGCCTCAAGAAATAGGCTTTAAATGGATGCGCAATAGCTGACTACAATGGGTAATTTCATTTAGGCACAGAATTACAAAGTAGCCATTTTTAACTTCAACTAGATTACACATTTAGTAAACCTTCCATAAATTCATCATTTGGCTGAGTCACATTGAGAATTGTTTTAAATAAATCTATGTGAAAATTAAATTTAAGTTGAAAAGCAGCAGGAAAAAGATGTATAGTAAGTACTTCATTTGTTGTAATAGGACTATTTGGAAGGAATACAAATGCACTTCAAATTGTAAAGAGCATAATTATTTTTCTCCAGAAGCTGAAAGAAATAGAGCAGCTTCTGCCTATATGATATTTGATATGAATTATCCTCATAAAATTCAAGTTGTTTTTTTAAAATTGTTTTCTTGGTGCATAGGCAATTTCCAAATGAGCTCTCCATTTCTTTGTTTTATCAAAATGGCCAAAAATAACATAAGAATTGTCTTAGCTGGTTGGACCTGTAGTTCAGCTTCTGCATTATATTGCCTTTGGCTGCGGACACTAACAGATGCTTCACAGAAATTTCAAAAACCCATTCATTATAGAAACCAGGGTGGGGACACATGGAACATGAAGGGCATGGCCAAACCCCTAAACCTGAAAGGACCTTAAGAGGTCTCCTAGTCCGTCACCCTGCCCCAGTAATCCCCTGAGAGGGAAAAACATTCTAACCCCTGACAGCGAATCTTGGTTTCAGGGTCTCGGTCCCTTTCTCTCACATCTAACAAAACTGCAAATGTGCATATTATCCAAATTTACGTTTAATCCTTTTCAGATGCTGTATGGAGTTAGTGTATAGTAGATGACTGCAGAAGATCTGGAGCACCCTGTAATAATTTATTGGTAATACATGATTGCTGGGATTCTGAGACATTTTTGTATTGCTTTGGTTTGGTCAGGAATATCAGCAGGAAGGAGGCTGGTGTTCCAGACAGCCATCCATCAAGTGATACATAGGAGCTGTTCAGAAACAACATCAGAACTGTTAAGATTTAATGACTCTACCTCCTTTTCCAGACAGGCTACAAAATTGTTCTGACAGGAAATTATTAAACAAAACAAAAAACAAACAGAAAAAAGTGGCAAGTTTTAAAGTAGGAGTTCTTTAACAAGAGAGAGGGCCAGTCTTTGCTGCACAGTGGAGCACTGAGCAACTACGCAGGAGCTGCTTCCAGAACTTAAAGCAGTATGTTTACATCAACATGGTGCTGGGCTGCCTGATGTGTGCCGCTGAGAGGCAGATGGTCTTAGCTCAGAGCTAGCGCTGTGCTGCCGCAGCAATCAGCCGTTTGGAGTTTGAACTAGTATCCTCCACAGTGCAACACAGTGCTGCATGAAAGTACCAGCTCAGGTTAATGTTTCTTCATCTGCCTGTTGGCTCTACTTGTGAAGTCTGCTGCAGGGGGAACCAGGATAATGAACTTAGGGTATCTGAAAAGCCACCCCTACTTAGGCTACCTACTCCCTACCAATGCTTAAGCCAGCGTTTAAAAATCTCCCCTCCAATTTTCTGTCCTCCTTTTTTCTTGTCTTCAGAGATTTATGCCCACAGCCAAATGCCAAATAAAGAATACTAAAAATGTTATTCTGGCACTGACCCTCCTCTGTGCATAGACTTCTTTGTGGAGTTTAACCTCCAGGGTAAGAATGATTGATATCTTGCGTATCGTAGCCCAGGGCCTGGTCTAAAAATGAAAAAATTGTAAATTCCCCTTGAAGGGGCCCTACGAGCCACGGATATGCCCTGGACAAGGGAGACACAGATGTGGCTAACTGTTTAACCAAGACACTATTATGAATGACAATGGCCAGTTACGCTGTACGTTGATAAGCTGTTAGCGTTTGTGGGTTTGAAGCCTTTGTCACCATTAGAAAGTCTAAACAAGAATTTTTGTTTTACCGTGTCTGTCAGCCATAATTTTGTGTACTTCCATCATCCTCACTTTCCTTTATCACTATTACGTTATTTACCCTTTTTGAGACAGTTCTGATCTCTACTGTGTGTGTGGATGATGACATTTCTCTTGTTTGATACAGTATTAATTAAATACTGTTCAAGTTCTTTTCTTAAGAGAGGCAACACAAAACTCTTCAGAGACTTTGGCTTAAAAATAAAATCATGCCAGAGAAACTGCATGCATTAAATGCCTACTTTATAAAATAAATAACTGCCTTTGGAAAAGAAACAAATGCAAATTCTAGTTACTGTGCTTGAAAGAGGTGACAACAAGAAGTGCCAGCATCTTGGCTCCTGTTGCTGCTTTATTGTCACAAATTGTTAGTTACATTTGAAAATTACGGATCCCTCTCATTGTGAAAGTTGTGCCTGCCAGTTGGTGCCTGTACACTAGAGTGGGCTTACCCAATTAGCAGAATTTCCCATGCAGGACCCAGAATAGCTGTGCATGCATCCTAAACGTTACCGCAGCTGAGGCTCATCCGGGGATTCTGGTGCTCTGAAAAAAAAGGTGAGCTCAGTGCAGAAGAAGCTATACAAAGCATGTCTCGGTGGAAGCCAGCCTTGGCACATCTGATCCAGCTCTACTTGTCTGTAGTGCGCTCTCCGACAGATAGGGTCTGCCCCAATCACAAACACACCGTGCAGCAGACAGAACAGTATTTTTAACCCCAGTGCACTCATGAAATGAAACAGGTCATGGAAACAATGACATTTAAGTGCTACTTCTAATCTTCATCATGGACCATCTCAAGCTATTTGCATCTCTCTTCTGGCACTCAGCCAAGTGAAACTCGCCCTGTGCGGAGCTGCGTACTATTCAAGCTACATCTAAGGCTCATACTGAGATGATGGGAGTGCCATCAGGTAACTGCTTTATGGAAAAAACACCTGAGGGACTTAAGAGATTGGTTCCACGTAAGAGTTCAAAGTAAAAGAGGAGGCATGAGTGGAGAAATAGCAGTCCTGAGAAAACAGGAGCTTAACTGCAGTGCTTCAGCTGCCAGTGGACTGAATTGCACGACCCTATTTTGGGTTTCATTAAAAAGTGGAAACCGAGTATTGCAAAGTATCCCATCAATAACAAGTGCTGCGGAACTTTCCTTATCCCTTTGCCTTGTTGCTGTACATAGATTTTGGCACTTTTCTAATGCAGGTAAGGAGACAACGCCACATTTCCAACTGAGTCACAACCTAGAGATTACACTGGGCTTCAACTAAAAGCTATTACGATAGAACACACTATAGAATAATACATAATGATGGACTACAACAAAACCATGAGGTATCTGCTGCTTCTGTAAGTAGATGGACAGAATGTAATCATTAAAAAAAAAGGGAGGGAAGGGAAAAAGAACTTCCCTATATCTGTAGTTAGCAATTCACATCTTTTCTGTTCCTTTAAATAGTAGGTAGGGTTTGTAGGTAAATTTTTCTCTAGTAGGCATTGTAAGATCACTTCTTTATACAAAGAAAGTCGCCATAGCCCTCCTAATCAGTGTTTTGATGATCTACAGATCACGGCAGGCACTGCTTTATTAATTGGTCCCAAGTTAACAAAAAACCAGCTTTGTTCACAGAACCATTCCAATAATAAGTAAGGGCTGGGAAAATGCTAAAATTAGCAATAGCTGTCACTCTTATTTTAATGGCTTGAGAAGCATCCAAATATATCTAGATTACTTTGAAAAAAGCGTGATGAATTTTATTTTAGTTGATCTTGGCCACTATAAGGCAGTCATGTTCTAAATATTTAACAACTCTGGGTTTTTTAATATTTTTTCTTTCATGAAAATTAATTTCTAATTTATCAATGGATGTAGTACGATGTAGTCCTGTCCTGTAATGATCATCTTAGTGCTAAGCAGTTTAAAATGTTAACATAGTCTACTTAGAAACAGTGGGTTTGTATTGTGCATGTCTCTTCAAAACTCCTCTTTTTTCTTCTTTAAAAATACATCTAGCTCATTCTGGTATTTGGGTTCCTAAAAACTGCTAAGTATAATTTTTCCTTTAAAAATAGACACAATAGAAAAACTGTTGTAATGGGAATAAATATAAAATAGGATGTAAAACATTTTGAAAGGACAATATGACATATAATGTAATTACTATGTAATTTATTAAGGTATTCTGGGAAGAGGGAAAAGGTTTTTCTGCTCAAAACATTTCTTTTTTGTACTTCCCTAAACCGTGTTTTAATTTCTCTCTTGAATGTTTTTGTGGTTATGATACCAAATCAAACCATTAATTATTCACCCACATCCAGATATAGATGCTCTGGAGGCAAGCGGGGACCTCAGTTTAAAGAGATCTTAATTGTTCTATACTTGTCATTATTGATCAGTTGCAGTCGGTATGTTTTGAAGAGCCACTGTTAACTTTTACATGCCCCACATCTCATTCTGTGTAAAACGTGGGCCCTAAATGAGCACTTCCATTTGTGGCATCTGTTGTGCTTCTCTCTCCAGCCACCCTCTATGTCCCTCCTGCTGGGAGAACCTGAGCTGACACAGTTGCTGCTGGCAGTGTCACTGTCTGCTTTTCATCCAGAAAAATGAGTTCTGTGTCTTAAACACCCTAAAGGAGGCTGAATTGGACGCTTTATGTCATTCTGCATTTTACTCAAGCAGCAAAGGTTACTCCTCTATTCCCTTCATACTACCGAGTGTGTTACTTAATAGCAGTATTTCAGAAAGGCTCTCATGGGAAACGGGGTGAATGAGATCAATGCAAAATTGCAGAACCCTGGGATCCAGCATTCTAGAAGCATTGATTTTACTAGGAAAACTGTAAGCTGAGTTACATGTCATTTTCAGCATCAAGGATCCTCTTTCCTGTTGTAAACTTTCTCATTTTCAAGGATGTAAGATAAAAAGGGCATCTGGATGCATTTCATTTGGGTGTGTAAGAAAACAAGGCAGATTTAAGCAAAGATCTCCACAGAACAACGATTACCTGCATTTCTTGGAGACATGCAAACCTTTATTGTGGTCAGACACTACCGACAAAAAAACGAGTATCAGAGATTTTATGTTTTGCTCCTTCATGCACAGCGTGAATCTGAGGATCCGCGGATCCACTTGAATTTTAAAAGCATCTTTGCTTTCTGCAAGAAATCCGTGAACTGCCTGACCGTGATTTGTTCAACACTACGCGCTCTGGTCGGGTACGCTTCCCACCTTCTTTGCCTCTGTGGCAGGGTCGCGGTGATCAGTGTGTTAAGCACTCGGTAACAGAAGCTCAGTAAATTACTTCGCATCCGCTGAGCTGCCGTAACGGAGCGGTTCGTGGGGGTCCCCTAGCCTGCCCCCTTCCCCAAGTAAAATGCAACAGCCTGTTTCTCTGAGCTTTTCCCTAAGTTGCAGCAGCTCACAAGCAGGGAAGGCTATTAGTGAGCACCCCAGCCGTTACTAACAGCTTATGAGGTTCAGCTGGTGCACAGTAACTTCTTAGACCTATGTAGTTCAGTTAAATGTCTGAGCCCCATGTCTCATTTTGGAAATCTGTGTCTGTCTGATTTTGGAAACCTGCTCTCCCCTCAACAAAAAAAAAACCCTAGCAAACCTCAAACAGATTAAAGAAACTCTCAAGTTTCTCAAACCTATTAAATGGTGGTGTTCTCAGTTTATTCAAATAATGTGAGGCAGCTTGGCACACTTAAAGGGAATAAAATGAGGTTGGAGGTTTGAGCTCTGATACACTTGACGTATTTTGCTATGATAGGGAGGTTTTGCTTCACAGAAGTTTAATTGCCCCTCATGCAACAGTGAGGATAGACTTTCTAGGTCAAGGTCAAGATTCGTAGGTGGCAAATGAAAGAGCCTTTCTCTGAATTAGTTCTTGCCTAAAGACAATAAACTATATTTCTGGAGCCCACATGGGAATGCTACTTGCAAAGACCAGATTCTATTTTCTCCATTACTACTAAAGAACAAAACTGTTCCAGCACAAAATGCTCATTTTTAATTTCATAAGAACTTTAAAATTTCATGAGAACTTTAAAGTGTGGTATTAGAAGAATACAAGAGTAGTAATCGGTGGTGCTCTTTATATCCAGTTCTCAGAACACAGCGGAGTGCAGGAGGTCTGTTTCAAATTACTTCCCATGTTTCAGGGAATCTGAACCTGCATTTTTCCTCCCTCCCAGGGAAGTGTCCTAACCATAAGATTAGACTGTAAAGGAGTGCATCTGCTCCCTAATTAGTATGTCATGCAAAATAAACTGCTTCCCTAAAAAACCTGAGAAAAACGCTTTCACATACTTACAGATATACACATGGTGCAACATACAGTGGTGATGAAGCACTCTCCAGAAAGACAGATAAGGATTTAAATTTGAATTTCAATTCCCTAAGTAGAAGGATCTGTGAACTGAAGCACCCTACCTCTTCAGTGAGTAGTTTAGCTCCTAAGATAAATGAGGGTAGAAGAGGAAACATCTACTTTTTAGCCATCTGTCTAAAAAGAAGGGATTTTTCCTTATTTTTTAAAAAGAAACCCTGAATGAAGATTAGCATTTCCCACTACCTTAAGTTCGCAGAAGGAGGTGTTATTTAAGACATACCTGATCCTTCAGGTTTCCAAATGGATACTTTAAGTCGGCCTCTGTCCATGCTTGCTTTTGGACTCCAGTCCTTTATTTCCACCATAAAAGCTAGACTGAAAAGCAAAAAGAAAAAGAAAAAAAAAAATCTAAGATTTCTTTTTTTCAAAATTCTTCATGAAAAAAGTTTGGGTTTGACCAATACTAGGTATCTGGAAAGAAGGTAGCTCAAAATCCTTTGAACGTTATGTACTAGCTACCACCAATGAAAGTACAGACACACTGGCTGATTCAGGAGGAAAGTTCATTTCCCGTATTAGGGTCTGAATTCTAAAACTGAATAAATATTGATGTTGCCCTGCACCTGCACAGAGCCCCAGTTCCAGGGTCACTATGCATATGGGATTACCCACATAAGACTATGCAGTGTATTTATTCATCGTATTTCATAGAATCGTAGAATCATAGAATCACTTTGGTTGGAAAAGACCTTTGAGATCATCGAGACCAACCTTTAACCTAACCCTGCCATCCCACCACTAAACCATGTCCCTAAGCACCTCATCTATCCTTCTTTTAAATACCTCCAGGGATGAGGATTCTACCACCTCCCTGGGCAGCCCATTCCAGAGCCTGACAACCCTCTTGCACAGCAAATTTGTATGACACCTGAGACCATTTTTTTTTTTTTTCTTCTCTCAATGCAATTCCTTAAAATATCAGCATTCACAATATTCATTATTTATTATATTTGTGTAAAATATTGTAACATTATTGTTAGAGAACAAAAATACCAACTAAAGTAATTGCATAACCTTTGAATAAACACAAGGCTTGCCATTTTCTTGTCTCCCTTAGTATCACTGACTGTTTATTCTCCTTAGCTAAAAGCAGAAAGTAAATGCTTATGAAGCCCTAATACAATCTTACGGAAAAAAAAATGTGCTTCCTCTAGGGTTAATACAGTGTTAATTTTCCCTAAAAAAGTCATGTAAGTATATAAAAAGAACTTGAATTTTGGCTCGATTTGCCAAGTGTTTTCCTGAAAAATCTAAGAGAATGTCTCCTTTCTAAGTACCATTAGTGCTCGTGAAGAGGTAGTGGGGTGTACAGAGCTGGAGCTGGAAGTCATCCATCATGTTTGGAAGGTCACTGCGTTCCTACTGACCTCAGCACTTGCGACTCTCAGTTCCAAACGGAAACCTAAAAGATAAGAGACAAATGCATTCTCTCACTGTCGGATGAAGTGGTTACTTGCTGGAAAAAACACCCCCACCTGCAAACAAATCGCACTACTTTGGGTTTTTTTTCAAGGCAACATATAAATACCATTTAGAAATATTACTAACATTAACCTTATTCTTTTGTTACATGTGGAGAATCTTAGGCATTTTTATGGAAATAGCACAGCTGTGACTTTGCCATCAGTTCAGCCAGCAGTCAAGCAAGGAATGGAGCTCAGTTCTTCAAAGTTTATCCAGTAATGTATCTGCTACGTTGCTTTATCTCTGAATGAAAAGCCCGTCTTGATTTTCTGGCTGAGACTAGCAACTAGCAACAGCAGCAGTTTCCAGCAGGTAATTTTTTGACCAGATTAGAGACAATGAATTACAAATCAGAACTTTTTTACTCCATCCTAGAGCAAAAGGCATTCTTCCCTGGGAACTGCAATCTGCCCATTTATGCATTTAGTGAGTTTACTTGGATTTTGTATTTAGATACAAGAGACATGTCAATTTTATGGTGTATCATCTGGCATGTTACGTTGAACTCTCAAAAATTATTTAATGATTTATTAGTCATGCTTTGTGTCTGGTTACAGATGACAAGTTTTAATAGTTTATAAATAAAGGGCAAAAGTTAATATTGATAGTTTCTTGGCACCATAAGGTCTCTACCTATTGAAGAAACACTTTGAATATTCAGTGGAATCTCAGTAACTTGCCCTAATGGTTGGAAGATTCACAGAAAATTTGAGTTCTAAATACTACTGAGAAAAAGCTGTTTACTTGGGAAGAAATTTTCAAAGATACAAATCGGGAGACCGGTATCTCTTTTCTTCTTCTCTTTCCCATTGTCTTGATGGACAGATAATCTCAAATGGACTCTGTATGATAGCGTTTCAACTACAGTGATTATTACTTGACATATGCCATGGAAGTAACTGTACTGTGCTTTTTTATGTTGCTGAGAGGTGGTGGGTAAGCACAGACTTTCTGTGTGCATGTTCTCCGGGATTTTACAAAAATAGTATTAGTAGGCTTTGTTTCAGTGTTTTAGTAAATGCTGTACAGCAGCTACTGGAATACTCAAATTAGACCAGATGTCATAATGCCAAACTCTCATCCCAGCAGACATTAAAAAAATTGTTACTTTTGTTTTTAATTTACTACTCTATGGATGAGAGAAGTCCCATCTGCTTACTTTATTTTTAAATGAAAACATAAATGTTGTCCTGTGGTGACATTAGCCTAGATATTACATAGAGACAGAGACCCCAAGCAGCTAAAATTTACATCTAACAAATATGTTTTCTTACATACAACCATCTGCATGATAAAAGCAATGAATAAGGTTGTGAAGCTACTGTAAACAGGATTCAAAGTATGACCCATTTTTGTGCCACTGTGGGAATAAGAATTACAGAATTTTAGGAAAGCCGGAACCACAATTTCTCCTATGGGAGAAGTCTGGTCACACAGGATAAAGGGAAAATCAACTGCTGGAAAGATTAGATCTGAAGACAGCAGCAATTCAGCACGGCTAAAAGCACAGAGCTTTTGAAGGATTTCTCAGGACTTCAGAACCACCTCTAAAATCTTAAGCTTGTCTCTGATCCTATGTCAGTGGGAGTTCTGGTTTCACAACCCACTGTTGTAAAAGAGTAGCTGAGCACAACAGAGAAATGAAGAGATGTGCTCTTTTCGGTTTGAAAGGAAAGGCGAAAAGATGATGGGGATATTAGAATGTTCTTTCCTTCACAAGCACAGTTCTTTGATTGCCAATGGAAGAAAATAAAAATGAGCACATCAGAATGGTTTTCTGGGATTACTATTAATGAAAGCATCCATTTTCTTCTGTGGGGAGGTAGTCCAGCATGGACAGTTTTGGTAACTTCCTAATCACTTGTTTAACTTTTCAGAAGAACATGTTCATGACTCAAAGAGTAAAATTTCACATAACAATTTGATTTTTGCTTTCCCACCCCGCCCCAGAGCTACCTTTCTAATACTGAGATTTATGGCTTCAAGCCTACAACTTCCTTCAGATTCAAGCCTGATGAGTCCTGGTGTATGAACTGGCATTAGTGGCAAATTCTGCCTGAGTAGGCGCTTCAGGAGTTGAATTTTTCTGTTTCCCCCTACAGAAACACGGAGAGTGTTTAAATATTTTATTTGCCAGTGATATTTTATACAGTTCCCAGGATGAACAGTGGCTTTTTTTACGGTCTAAGATTTTTGGATGTTGGTGTTTTCTTCTTTTTAGATTAACTGATGAACAACTGAAGTTGTTCAATAGCAGTCTTTCTTTTCCAACATATAATTAAATGAAAATCAACTCACGCTTTCTCAGGGTATTGTGTCATAGAATCATAGAATTGTTTAGGTTGGAAAAGACCTTTAAGATCATCAAGTCCAAATGCCTAACACTGCCAAGTCCACCACTAAACCATGTCCCTAAGCACCATGTGTACACATCTCTTAAATACCTCCAGGGATGGTGTCAGGTCTGTAGAGACCCTGCAGGTCAAATGCATCTGGTTTTGCATCCCTATACAAACTTCATCATGCATGTATGCCAAGAGCCTCATTTTATATTCCTCAGTGGTTCCAAATTTTCCATCCCAACTGGCGAGAGCTGTCTGTGTTCCAAGCCTTCAGAGGCTGTGTGCGAGGCCCGAGATACGGGAACTGCAGCAGTTACCTGAACCAGGCTCTGGCAGAAGCCATCCTGCCTCTGTCAGCCCACTGTACAGCTGCCCACTCCAGAGACCGATGAAGAGCAGAGTAAGATTCATCACCTGCTG
>NW_009259237.1:143842-232514 GCF_000687185.1 Egretta garzetta
AAAAAAAAAAAAAAGACTAAAGTATGAACTATAGGATTAAGCACGGCAGGGGAGTCTAGTTAGCTCAAGTGGATTTGGTCACGTTTCATTCAGGAGTGCAGCCTAGAATTTAGGTATAAATCCCCCTTTTCATTTGCCTTTGGAGCTGAGTGTTAAATGAATGACTTGAGAAGGGACTGACTGCTCCCGTATTTGAAGTTATCACACATTTGGGCTGAAAACTAATACCTGATACCCTGAACTATTTTGTAAAATCTTGTATTTGATATGTAAAATGGAAAACAAGGGCAAGATCAATAATCAGATCCCAGCAAGAGGAAGGATCTGTTGAAAAAGGAGGATAATCAGCTGAAAGTAGAGCTCTCTCTAGCTATATCCTACTGCTCAGGCATCGTGGCCAGGCTAGAACAAGCTGTATAGGAAGACTTGGGAATTCAGGAGGCTTAGTGCAATTCCAAAGCATTCAAATGATATCTCACTAGGGAATAAATTAACAAGTCATTTCTTCAACCTCCATCAGTACTTTTACAACCTTCCCCCCATATATGAAACAGCAACTTATATAAAGAAGCACAGAAAAGCAAAAAACATAGCTAATGAACGTACTACTTCTACAGTTTGGGGGGAAGAAAAAGAGAATTATTATCTTTCTTCACATAGTTAAATGAAAGGAATGGGCTGATGCCTTTGCAAGATAAAGATAAATATAATTTAAAATAGAAAGCGCTTGATAGGTCCCAGGTTTCAGTTCTTGGTGAGTGACTGTACTCTTTAAAGCACTTCTGAAATGTGAGTTTCACATTTCAAAAGGTCCTTCAAGGTTCCTACTGTAGAGAAAAATAAGGTGATTATTTATTTCCACTCTGAATTATTTTTAAAGCATTCTGACTTTTCAGAGTGTGAGAGCACAACTGCCAGTCACACTATTTTTATCAGAAGTGATCTGAATTGAAGCCTTTTCGTCCTCAGTGAGTTTTTAGCAGATGCTCAGAGATTAGGAATAGGGAATTTGTAACATGTAATCTGGCTGTGACTAGTTCTGGCTGTGGCTTTAGCAGGTCTTCTTGACTTTCTGATTCAGCAAAATTAGCAGGGATTCTGCTATTTCTCTTCTGGGCATATTGTAAAAATTAATTCTTTGCTGCTGCTTGTAGATGGACAGAAATGTAACTGCTGATTATTAATATCCTTAGATTCAGCAAATATTCAAAGACTCCCTTTCATGGAGCTATAGATTTCAAGGCCAGGAGGGCCTTGATCTTGTCTCTGATTAGCTCAATTAGTCTGCTTCCTTTTATATCGTGTTCAGACCTTTTAATTGCAGTTATAAATTGTTGTGAAACACAACAATTAGAGATGCTTACTGAAACATAAAATAATGTACATTAGCGTACAGGCGTACGTTTTCATATATGTGTATGTCTATATGGATAAACAAGTGAAATCACTAGTTCAGTGATTTAGCAATTAATTAGTGAAATCACTAGTATTTTTTTGTGGTTGGTAGTCTGCACTGCAAACCAAAGATTAAAGGACTTGGGAGAAGTCTTGCTCTCTCCTACCCTTTCACTTTCCATTTCCTTTGTCCTTGGAGATTGTGATAATGCAGCTCTGTGCATTTCCAGCTAGACTTTGCCAGATGTCTACTTCTTGCATATATTTGGAAGAAGTTAAGCTTAATTTAATTGTGCCCCAATTCAAGAGTATCCCTATGCTGGGAAGTTGATTAAGCATGGTGGTAATTTTAATTATCTTCTTATCTCTCACCGGAGTGCAGTTAGTGGAGCTGATGAAGTTAACCCCGTAGATAAATACCCTTTTTAAACTGGGGCCTCAGACAAGAAGAAGAAAGCTTTCTTTTCAACATCAAAAATTAGCCTTCACCTGTCTGAAGCCATTTCTTCTTCACTTCTCTATCCATCTGCGGATCACTTCCTTGAGAGAGCCTGACATTACAGTTGAATCACCTTTATTACTGTCTTTTTTTCCCCTGATAGTTTTGCACTTGCCTGTGATTCATTGCTGCCTTTTACCTGTTGCTAAGTTGGCTGCTCATGCCTTTTTTTTTTTTTTTTTTTTTGTTGCCAGCTGTTCCCCTCTCCACATGACTAATTCTGTTGTGTGGGTTCAACAGAAATGGCACAAGGCCAGCATTTAAAGGATGCAAGTTAGTGCATTGAAGATTTGAGGAGATGTAGTGTCAGTTTTACATGTCACATTCATGGTACAATCACAGAGATACACAGGGCTAACATTTCATTTAAGAATCAAACACATTAAGATACCATTTTCAAGCGTTGCATTTAAGTGCCTTGTAACTCATTTAGTTTTCTTTCTGAAAATACCCTGTCAGAAGCCTGTAGGAGAAACAGCAGCATAATTTAAATGTCACTTTGCTTCCCAATAATGAATTTCATATTCAGTCATTCTATTCCAGTGACAAAGCTCGCATCTCTGCTAGCATGTTTCTGGTCGTTTGGCCCTGTTTTCAGCTGGGTGTGCACAGTGCATTTTTGTATACTTAATCGTCTGGGTTTTAATTAACACAAAAGAACAATAGCTTGGAGAGAAGAACAAAGAGGGCCTCCATAAACGAGAAGGTCATTCACAAAACAAAGGCAAAAGGTCCATACTGTAATGGAATTGTAACATCCCAGTATGCAGCATCTGAACTTTTCTTACGTTTTGTGAATACCAAGCCATTTGCAGACTTCCTGTGCATCTCAGATTATTAAGAAGTACAACAGGATTCCTACTTGCCTCATAAATACACACACTCAGCATTCAGCTGCAGAGACATTCAACTTGCCCTGGATCTCCAACCTGGCAAAACATCTGAGAACAGTTCGATTTAAGGTGGTAGAAAAAATAGCCCCTGATATGTAGAGAGATAGGTATATACACACACACATTTACATAGTCCCTCATGCCCTAAGAGTCAGAAAGCTGGCTGTGGTGGTCCAGCAGCATAATTCAGACTCATTTTCTTATAAAGTTATCAAATGGAGAGAAGAAAGCTCAGCTTGTTCACATCAAGAACAGTGTGGGAGAGAGCAAAATACTCTGCATATATTAGTAGGACTTTAAACTGCTCATTTCACACCAAAACACTGTATAAAAATTACTCGCTTTAATCCAAACTGTAATTCAGGCATACCTAGGGTGACACACAGCCCCTGCTTAAACAATAAAAGGGAACAACGGGTACCAGCTAAGAGGGGTGAGCAAAGGAGATTATTTCCTCCAACGGCAATTTAGGCAGGAAGGAGATCATTACTGACAGCACAATCTCACCTCTGGGATCAAACTTATGGTCCTGCCCAGCACTGAAACTGCCACATGAATTTCCTGAATTCCTCCATTTTGCATCTCATTTGCAGAAAACTACCTCCAGTTATACACAGACACAGACTCTGAGAGGCCGCATCAGGCCTGTGAGAGATTTGTTCTAGTTATTGATTCCCCGTTACAATTTCTGCAGCCCCTGAGATATCCGTTGAGATCTAACATTAGAATACTGGCCAGGCCAAAACTTGCTTCACTTGTAAGAGCCGATGCGTTTACATCTTGAGGAAATATTGATCTACTGCAAATAATCTTTTTTTGTTTCAAGCAAGCTGAAACTCCAGAGGAGGGAGACAGGAGAGCAAAACCCTTTGCCAGTGCTTATGAAAAACATCAGAACAGAATAATCCTGCTTTGAAAACTTGCAAAGTAAAGCCAAAACTTGATGGTGAGTGTAATATGGAGGGGAAGCTCGCACATGAAGAATGCAATTTATATATGGCACCTCTTCCTAAGTGAGCTTGAGCAATGTCTGGCAGAACTAACCCTTTGAAATATCATTGCTGTTTATTTGTTTACAAAGGACTTACTTAAGAGGCTGGAAAAGAAAGGGGAGATGCTAAAGGATAAACCCACTGAAAAGCATCTTCCCCTCTTGCTGGTACAGAATTCAGAGCAGGTGTTGTCAGCCTGTTACTGTTGCTATCAGCCAGTATCAAAAGCAGTTGGCAATGCTCTCATCATGCAAAAATTCCAATCATATTTCTCAGTATATTCTAATTACTGCAGTGACACTTGTTGTGGGCCTAAATGACTACCTTATCACAGCAGACAGGTCTGCCTTCTATTTAGGGTTTATTGGCTCTTAAATTTCTGCTTCCTCTAATTGCACATCTATCTTACCACACAAATTCAGAAGTCCACATTTATTCTTTGCCACCTCATGCTTCAATCCTCTGCACGTAAAAGGTTATTCTTGTCATCTCTCCCCTATATTGTGATCGTGTCCACCCCAGCTTCAAACTTGCTTTTCCTTTCTGCACGCATTATCATTTTGCCAAGGGATTCACCCAAATAATGGCTTGTTCTGCTGGCTATGCTGGTGGTACCCACGCACAGGCACTTACCAGGAGCTCTAGCACAGAACTGTCACCTCTAAAACCCTGTTTCTTTGCTATTGTGCCCCATTTGAAAAAGAATGTTTTTTCATACAAAACAGCTAAGGATTGTACGTGCTTTTCCACCCTGAAGGTCTTAATTTCACTCATACCTATCAAAAGCAACTGGCAATCACTTTGCAAAGATGGCGCCAAGAACTGACTGTGGCACAGTTAGTTGTCGCATGTTACTTCACTCAGAAACACTGGATGTATCACTTATTTTCCTGATCAAGACCTGTTTCAAATAAGCTGGAGAGCAATACAAACTTCTATTTGGATTTCAGCAGATACTGGATCATATCTGTAAAATGCGTATTGTAACTTCTGAGAAACAAGCATTTATATACAGCAAGGTATGCATAAAAGCAAACTACATTTGCTTTCACAAGCACAGCGGTCAAGATGAGTAAAGGAATACATTTAGGAAACTATAAAAAGTGGGAGTATATTGCTGTAATTTCCATCCCTCATTTTGCTGTGCCCCAGTTGAATTTTACTCCAAATATTTTAATCTTTTGCTGATCAGGCCATGGATTACCTTTCCAGATTAATCCCCGTGTACCTCTGTGCTCACGTGGCGCAATCCATGCAGAACTGCTCTCTGCGACAGTACCTACCTTAACACAAACATCCTTTTCACACTATGAACCTGAAATCTGGAAGTTTTTCCCGCTGAACGGTCATGATAGAAATCTGATGCTCTGGTAGACAGTGTATCTCAAGGTTTAGCTAATCTCAGTTTCACAAAGTTAACCATGTATAACTGATTTTGGTAAGTACAAATTCAGTTAAATTCTGTTAGTGTGAGTTTCAGGATGCCTTGAAAGCTACTATGAAGACACTATGAAATTATGGGAGTTCCAGAACTGCAGTTGTGCATCAAGAAAACACACAGACAAAAAAACCCTTTTGAAAAAATCAGCAGCAACAGGACCATTGATTTTTGTCCTCCATAAACAGAGCACTCTTCCAGAGTATGAAACCTCTAGTTGCAAATTCCAGTAACTTAAACATGAGATTGACTATAAGCAAACGTAAAGGTTGAATTGTTGTCGTCATCCAAGTGGAGAAAACTGCAAAAACTGAGAAAACAAACAGTATGAGGGGTTTCTAAATTCATCTTACAAATATAATCTCCATTATTATTGTTATGCTTAAAGGGAGAAAAAAAAATTGCTCCCACTCTGATTTTAAAGTTTACCTTACTCCTTCAGTCAATTTTCTGTTATATAATTCAACATTCATATTTTTTAAAAAAAGAAACTGGTAAGTTGCATGCCCTCCTTGTTCCTAGATGTAAAAGTAAATCTACAATCATAATACATGATCACTTCTGAAGAACTTAGTTTTGGACCCCAGATGGAGAAAGCATTAATTGCTTAATGATAATTTACACAGTTAGAAGATTGTATCCCTTTTCTCTCTCTTTATTCTCAAAATAAACTCTTCTGTCATGACATTTATTTAAAATATTTTCCACTTATGATATCTATTTGTGCCATTGAGTGGTCTCTTTGAATGCTTTTCTGTATGCTCAGCTACTCTCCTTCATCTTGTGTTGGCTTTAATGACAGACCCAGCACTAATATTACAGTTGAGCTCATTGACCAATGATTTTACTATGAATTATGATGTAAGTTGAAACAAGTAGGTGATGCATGCTCCATCCCATGTACCGCCAAATCTGTACAATAAAATGATATAGAAACGTATGAGGTATCATCTAGCTTCTGTGCTCTGGGATTGTGTAACCATGAGTTCAAAAGGGAGTAGTAATTCATATAAATACTACTACTACTTGAGATAGGCAGAGGAAAAGAAACTGCAAATTCTTTAAAACACATATGGTAAATTGCAGTTGAGTCACTAAATTTAGGCTTAAGACTTCTTGGTTAGTAATAATACCAGTCCTGATCATCACTCAAGTTGCTATTTTATTTTGGATTGTTAAGCTTTTTGTCCCACGTCGATTTTTAATTTATTTGTCGTGATGGCCAAGCAACTACAGTTCTAGTTGTGGAAAGTGCCATGCAGACACTAAAACTGGGGGACCTAAGACTGCCTTCCAGAACAAAGTAACCAGCCCTGGCTGCATCCTGGCTGTGTTGAAATCAGACCCACTCTGGCCTAGCTGCCACTGGTAAGAAAGCCTCAGGCGGACGAGGAAGAGCTCCAGCAGATCCCTCGGTTTGGATGGCTGCTCGCCAGAACCATAACACGCATTTTGCAGAACACTGTCCTGCAATTTAGGCACAAATACTACATGCCAAATAGAATTTTGCATCAATCCTTTGCCAATTAAGAATAAGGTTAAGTTCAAAAATGAGTGCTGTCAATACGGTTTGGAAGAAAGACAATTTTCCATAGCAGAAGTAAGACTACACTTCTGTCTATTATCAACTTTATTTTTAGATGCCCAGACTGAATTTAATTGAAGCTATCTAAGCTCTCAAAGTAAAGAATTCAGAGGAGGTTTTTTATAGATTCATACACAAAAGTACAATTGCTCCCCTGGAGCAGGATTTTTTTTTTTTTTTTTTTTTTTTTTTTTCTCTTTAGGCTTACCCTGCTCTTTAAATCATTCCAGGCTGGTTTCTCTTCAATTGTTGCTCCTATTGACGTTGCCTCTGAATTGAACACTGGGTTCTGGTGATCATCAGCATGGGGTGCGGTTGTTACACACTGGGACAGAGGCTGGGCTTCCTGCTGGGAGAATGGGCGCGGGCGGTTCACACGCAAAAAGACCTCTTTAGGCACATAAAGAAATGATGTCTATAAAATTACCCTGCTACAAAAGAGGCCAGCTGTTTAAAGGATTGCATTATACAAGGAACAAATAGGGGTATCTCTTCTGCATACAAGCACTTTTCATTTGCAGTTCTAGCATTATTTTTTTTTTTTTTATGCTGCTTTGGCCACTTAAACAGCTGATTTTTTCCTTTATTTTGTTACCTATGTGGGTAAAATTAATAGTGAATGCTGACTTATTTCATAAACTCTATTAAGTCTTTGGGGAAACTGCAATGTGCTCATATGGAGAGGCAATATAGAATCTATCCACTGTATCATAACACAGAAATTACAATTCTAAGCTAGAAATAAATGACATTCCAGAAAAAGCAGAAGGAACAACATTTAAGGAGTTAATAATGAACCACTTGTCTTCATTTTCAGATCCTTTAATCCTGCTATTGTGCAGTTTTCACACAGTGCTAAATTGAATTACAGCATCATTTTTTACAATTTCTTCGTACAGTTGACCCAGTTTATAGCAGGTTTGAAAGCATTATCATTGCTTAAGGTTCAAAGATGCTGCAGTGTATTGCGTTACAAGTCAATCAGTGCAGAAGTATTTTGATGTAATTTTGCTTTTGGATATAGAAGAACAGATATCCAAATGAAGCATGGTATTTCATTTTGTCATAACAATGTCACATAATACAGCATGCCTTTTTTATACAGTATGTATGGTCTCATTTTTATTGTATTTCTTTCTCTATGTTTCTGGTCCTAATAAAGTGAATCTCCAGTTTATGCCTTCCAATGTTTTTATTAACTTGTGCGAGAAGAAAATTGAAAAAGTTCTAACATGTAGCTTTTTACTATTGTGTAGCAGATATATTCAGTTGGATACCACTAAAAAACCCTAAGAATGAATGCAGTTTCTAAACAGAATGCCACTTGTAAAATGCTCCAAGTGAGAAATTATTTACCTGAAATTTTCTTATTCTGAAGGGCAGTGCCTTCTACAGCTTTTTTAGCACATGAACACGGTGCTCAGTTTAAATACTTTTTAAGCAGTGTGTTTTAGGTAAAGCATTTCATTCTCTCAAGGTCATTCTTTATGCTTCAGGTGTTAATTTGTGTTTTTCTTGAAGTATTCTTATTATTGATAGTGGAGTCCTTGGTATATGTTATATTGAAATATTGCTAATGTATGAACTGTAACATTAAATTTTTAATCTAATCAATCAAATGGCATGCATATGCAGTAGATGCTTGGCTTTTACTAAGATTAATTACCATGTGCTGTGAAAACGAACTCTGTAAGGTGAAATATTGCATGCACCCAGACACACACAATGAGAAGAAACGAAAAGAAAGCAAATTGTGCAAAGGGATGAGCACTGAAATAAGTTAATGACTACTTCTGTCATTCAAAACATATGCATAGCCTTTAAGACAACACAAAACAAAGAATAAACGCATGTTAAATCAACTATCTATTAAAGCATTTAGAGCTTTTCTCCAGATTCTACATGAAAATTATGCAATCTGTTGCAAAACTAAACACTTGTCTCCCAGATGGTGCTCAGAGTCTGTCTGAGCAAACACCCCTTCCATGCTCTGTGTAACAAATTGTGCATATTTGTTGTTCACTGTGCTTCATTTTATGCATTTGAGGACATTTACACTGAACACGCTACGTAGAGATGACTAAATTTGCATTGTAAAACCCAGTGATGTTGTATTTATATACCTGATTGCAGTCATGAAGTGGAAGATACTTCATCATGGAAACTGGCAGTATCTCCCTCTTCACTGCCTGGAAGTTACAAACTTCTTACACTTACTGCTGATTCTGATCTGGTTTGCAGTTCTCACAGGTCATTGATAGTCGTCCATTAAATAGTGAGTCTCTAATTGCTTTTTTTGAACTGTACTGCAAATTTAAGCTTCTATGACAGTGTTTTGAGGGAATGTTTTACCATGCCAAAAAATAGTTATGATTGAAATGGGAACAAGATTAAAGCTGCGCTAATACTTTTATAATGTTATTAAAAGGTACATTATTCATGCACTAGAAACACAGGGATTACTCTTCTGGCTGAGACTATGGTCCAGCTAAAAACCTACAAAAAGATACGAAAGCACGAGAAAGTCACCTGCAACTGATGAGGCTGCTCTTCAGGCTTTTTGTTCTTTTTGTGTCACTTCTTTATTTTAGTATTTCCTCTGCCTTGATTTCTACTTGTAAAATGGAGATAAGAGTAGTTCCCTGTTTCACAAGAGTGAAGTGAAGATTAATATGCTGCCGTTAGTGAATTACTCAAACATGTGGTAGGGGACTAAATGTGTACCTGCGATTAGCAGGCATTCCTTTTGTGGAGAAACCCAATCTGATTACCATTTCTAAACAGTTTCTCCAACCCTGCAGACACAGCAAAATAGTTTTCCTTTTGAGATTAGTCAGCTATCTGGTTTACAAAAAAACAAAAATACAGGCGTATTTCTTTAGTCTTAGTATCATTAGAAGTCACATGTAAGTCTCCATGTTTGAAAAGGCAAAGGTACTCAATTGTATAAACTGAATGTAAAGCCTAAGCAATGAGGGAACTTGAAATCTATTTCCCCAATGAAGTACTCTGCGATATGTCTGTCTTTTGCCTTGTTCATTGTTTTAGCTCCTATCATAGAAGCAGCACATGTATAAGTGAAAGGAGAACTGAAAAAGTAAAATAATCTCTTTTTTAGTTCATTTCTGTAACTCTTTATTAAAGAGACGTAATTGTCTCCATCAATCAGCATAACTTCTGTTAAACCCATGGGGCTCTAGAGACAGTTCAATATAACTTCCATATTTTGGAAGGATGAAAATAATAAAGTTCAAAAGTTGGATGCATGAAAATTACAGATCTATAATGCAGCAGAACTGCAGGGGGAAAATTTAGCTGGTAAGTCCTCCAAAGCACAATTTTTCATGTCTTCAAAATGTCAAGGGAGACAACCAGATAGTATAACGCCATATGATGCATCACAGCAGGGTCAACCTGAATGTTAGATCAGGGCTTTGCCCAGTCAGATCCAAGTATCATCAAGGACAGTTATTCCACAATATCTCTGGACAATATGTCTAGTGCTTTAACCACCTGCACTGTGGGGAAACTTTCCTTGTATCTGTGGAATTTCTCTTGCTACATCTGGTATCTATTGCTTCTTGCCTTTTTGCTGTACATTTTGAGAAAACTATGGATCCTATCTTCTCTATAGTTCCCCTTTAGGTAGTTGAAAACAGCAGTTAGATCCACCCTTAACCATCTCTTCTCCACAATGAACAACCTACTTCCCTTCAGCCTGTCTTTAAATGTCAGGTGCCCCAGTTCCCAAACCATGTTGCAGCTTTCTCCTAGATTTGCTGCAGTGTTCTCTCTCTTGTCCATGGGGTGCAAGAGAGGACACAGTTCTCCCAATGATGCTTCATCAGTACTAAGCAGGGAAGCGTAACCACTTCCCTGGCTATGTTCTTAGCAAAGTGCCCCGAATTGCAGCCCCATATGCAGTCAGCTGTTGCTGCCACAGCAATGCAACACTGACTCATGGGTCACCCTTTTGTCCACCAGGACCACGATTCCTTTTCTGCAGAGCTGCCTTCCAGCTAGTCAGCCCCTTGCCTCTATCGTTGATTGTTCTGTTCCACACTCAAAATTACACTTTTTTCCCACTTGTTTTTTCTCAACTCTCCAGCCTGGTAACATCTCTCTGAAGGTCCTCCCTGAGGACAGCTCTGCCCTCCACGGTAGCATATAAACTGGTCCATCCAATTTGGTGTTACTCGTGAACTTGCTGAGGATGTATTCTATGCCATTGCCCAGGTTGCTCATACAAATAGTAAAGGAGCATCAGCCCTGGTATCAACCTTCAGCATACACCACTTATAACTGGTTGGTAGTTGGGCTTCAAACCACTGACCCATCCACTCAGAACCACCGTCTCTTTGAATCCAGCAGTGCAGTCAGCGTTCACCCTTCTAGCTGTCCTATCCAGTTCATACCTTCACAGTTTGGCTACAAAGATACTAAAGGACACTTCTGAAAACCTGGCTGAAGTCTAGGTTAAGAGACATCTACTGCTCTACCCTGAGCCACAAAGCCAGTCATTCATTTCATTATAGGAAGCAATCGGGCTGGTCATGCACAGTTTGGCCCTCATAAATTCCTACTGGCTGATACCAATCACTTTCTTACCCTTCATGTGCCTGGAAATGCTTTCCAGGAGGCCTTGCACGGGACTGAAATGAGGCTTTATGGCCAGCAGTTCCTCAGACCCTCCTCATCTTTTTTGAAGGTGGGCATAACATTTGCTTTTTCTAGTCCCTGATTGTCATGACTTTCCAAAAATGACAGCAACCTTCCAATGACATGAGCATCTTTGGATGCATCTTCTTCAGCACCATGGACTTGGAGACTTTCAAAATGAGACTGGACAAAGCCCTGAGCAACCTGCTCTTGTTGACCCAGCTTTGATAGGGGGAGGCCAGACTAGATGATCTCCAGAGGCTCCTCTCAACCTCAACTATTCTATGAGTCTGTGTACATGTCCAGCTTATTTAAGTAGTCCCTAACTTTCTATTAAATCTCCACTGCGCTTGTGTAAGTACATTTTGCATTGCAAAGCAGATTGTCCAGTTTCCTGAACAGAGCAGTCTAACACTTCATAATCTGTGCAATAGGATATGCCTGTTTTAAATTTATGAAGCTGTAAACCAATTTCCTGTACTAATAAACACCTCTTTTTTCATTCCTATTTATCCTCCTTTTAAAATTACTGCACTGCCTTGCTCTGTTTTTCTTGTCCCTTGTCTTGTAAGAAGCAAAAAGGGATGGGGAGGAAAAGAGGAGGGAAAAAAAAAAAAAAAACCACCAACAAAAAACCAGCAGCTCATAGAAAAAAAGTGATACTTGGGGAGAATCCAAGATCAACAGACCAGCAAGCCCACTCATTGTTCTTTATCGTTTTGGCTCCCTTCCAGCCCCTCTAGGTTTCTCTCTTTCCAAACTGCTTTCTGCATTCTCACATATGTTATAGAAAGGACTATGATTTCAGAGAAGTGCTTTAATTTTATAACAGCTTGATCTGCAAAAGATGTCCAGTTTTTAAAGGAGGAGATGGGGGGAGCTTGTTGCTCTGTCTCTCCTTAACGTATGTGTGTAAAATTGATTGTTCTTAGCAGAAGATCCATACGTGTATAGTATCACTGAAGGAAAAATGATGCCTTTTGCATATAATTAATGGGCATAATTATCTGTAAAACTGTTTGGTTTTGGATTGCTCTGGCCATACAATAAATATTTCAAATCCAGCACACATCAGACCTGCCAACATCTTTACAGTGAGAAGCGCAATAGTTCAGCTTTGCATTTTGTCACTAAAAATGATCCATTTTTCTAATGCAGTAGAAGGATGGTAGCGTGCTGGCATAAAAAGTCATTGATGAGAATTTTATCTGTATTTTTAGTAGATTCTTTCCAAATGTAATAAATTTTGAAAATTACTGATAGGATCTACGTAGTTACTAGAATACTTCAACCCTTCTGATCTATGGGGCTACAGGTTGGAAACAAGTTCATAACTTAAGAGCTTAAGCCATAAAAGCTTAATTAATGCAATCATTATTGGAATAATTCTCCAAGTTTAAAACAAAAAGGCCAAATTCTATCTTTGACACTATAGCTATCCAAGCACCTTCCTAATGTACCCCCTTGCACAGCACCTCTTGCTGCGCATCTGCTAGAAACAAGCCACATAATTTGGCACAGACTGTGCTCTGCCAGGGCTTCCTTTCATGCCACTGGATGTAGCATGAACGTACAAGGGCATCTTCAAGGGGAAGCTGCAGTCAGCCTGCAACTACTCGGGTCCTCCAGTCAAGCTGGAGTGCTAGGGACATCGCAGGAAACATCAGCACAGTTGTGAGAACAGCATGAGAGCATCCTCATCCATTTGGACTGAGCCTGAAAAGGACTGGCTTTTGCTGCTGCTGCTTTACCTGCTTCTGACCAATTCCTATAGAATTCCCAGAATTTCAATAAGGTTTTACAGAAATCACATTTCAGAGCTGAAAAGGGCCGGGTGAACTCGGTACTGTTTCACACGTGGGTTTTTTCCTCACAAAATGCGACTTACAGTAACATTGCCTGGGAAAGCCCGTTAGGTTTGGATTATTCAGGGACATTCATCAAACTTTCAGTCCAGGATCAGGCTCTGAGAGAATGCAGACAGACACTATGGCATGAATATATAGAATCATGGATTTTTCTAGACTAACTGTTCTTTTCCTTTCTGCTTTCATAGTTAAGCTGAAGGAAACTGGTCATGCAAATGAAAACTGCATAGTCCAAGAGATTAAATAAGTGTTTAAAGAGAGATGGGAATGTTTACATTCAAATATTTGAAAAATATGAATCTTCAAACTTTTCTGGATATTGTACTTCAAATTATTAAACATTTTTTTCTTGGTCAAGCATGCAAATGTGAAAGAGAAGCTCTGGTTATTCCTAAATGTGATGCAAGATGTGCATCTTCAAGTGAAGAGGGAAGGTTGTTAGCAAACCCTGATTGTGGTCTGCAAATCCAGCAATGTATTCCTGGGCCTATGAAGGGGGAAAAAACCATTCATAGTGAGACTGACATAGGCTGATTTAGACCAGGTTCAAGCAGAGACAAACCAACTCAGCTGAGCGTATCACCACAACAACTAAATAAATAAGTAATGTTTAAAGCTCCTGTATATCCCAGCTACCCCCATGCTTACTCTTTTAGGAGTTTTCCATCTGTAGATGCAAGAAGCTTTCAGATAGACATATATTTAAATTCTCACTTTGACTCCTACTTCTCATTGCTTTTACTGCATCCCTAATAATAACAACAATCAGATAAAGCTGCTCATTTGACTTTCAGAGTCAGTGCTCAGTAGGGCTGGAAATGTGCAGGTTTTGGATGCAGTCTGCCTTTCAATGCCAGAAAGTACCTGTCACCATTATTAATTATGACATTTACTCTCTTCATTGGTGCTAACCATGCCCACCATGATCTCCATGGCATATAAATATTGCCATTTACAGATGGGTGAAAAATAGATTTACAGTATTAAGATTTATGTCAGTTGCAGTTGCTCAGCAAAAAATCTGGCTTTTGGAAGGTTTGTTTTGGGGTTGCTTATTTGTTCTGTGAAAAAGAAAATCTGCCTGCTGACCAGTTCTGATAGACAGTTACAGAGCTGTGCAAGTCAGTCTAGCAAAAATGAGAATCAGTTGACCTGGCACATACACAGGCTCTGGTCAGGTGACTGAAGAAAGCTTCCTCTGTTATAAGTCTTTGTTTCTTAATAATGCTGTAATAATTTGGTTACGCAAATCTATAAACTTATATGCATACCTCTATAAAGTATGGCGGAAGGAAGAGATATTTGTGAAAGTAAACCAACAATGTGTTTTCCTGCTAGTTAGCCAAGTGGGTCATGATTTGCCATCCCTTTGAATGGGGTGAATTACAGAGGCCACGGTGCGCTTGGAATTCTGCGGGCAGTTTGGTAGCTGAAGTCAAAGAGAAAATTAAATGTGAGGCAAGTAGCTTGAGGGACTTTCAAAAGGGAGGGATTGTAAAGCCTGATTGCTAGTACAGATAGCTACGTGTGATAAGTCTAGTTTTATGTCTCTATTTACATATTAATTGTAATTCATCTATGGCATAATTAAAGAGGCTCAATACAGGGTTTTATCCAAACATCAATTGCATCAACAATAAGCTGAATACTTTTGAGGATTGGCACTGGGTTCACTTAAAATGCTGTGATGGCACTGATTGCTTGGGTTTTGTGACAGGCAACTTTCTTGTTTAAGGACTCTCACTTCAGCTTTTCAGAGATTCATTTACAGAGATTTATTAAATAGAAACGCCAATTTAAATGATCATAAAATGAAGAACCTAGAATACCACATTATTACTATTCTTACTACTTCTGCAATTACTATCAAGCATATGTAATGGCACACATATGTCTCCTGAAGAGCTAGCTCTATAAAAGAAGACAAGCATATAATGAAAGGAGAGAGTGGCAAAGAAAGACGGACCATCGCTCATAAAAGCTGTTAGGTATATGTTGTATTTCAGGCATGTAAGTAACTTCATTGGCTTCAGTCAGATTTTTGGAGTTGATCCACAGAGCAAAACGATGTCTTTCTTACCCAGTCACTAATAGTCACAGAAGAAATGGCTAAGATTTGAAGGAGAGCAAAAGGAAACTAGGTAAATAGGACACCAGAGAAGGCAAAAAGACATTTAAGGGACAGGTGAATGGCATGGTCAGTGAGGCAGCCAATGTGATATGGGTCAGACAGAAAGGGCACCAAAGAGGACAAAAAAGATTGACGTCTACTATAGCAACATCATGCAAATCACAAATGATAGCAATCCTGTCCATGATACAAGGAACCTGTCACATCTGAAGGTGCCGATCCCACACACATTTGCACATGCCCATGCCCGTCTACATTTCATACGGAATTTATTCTCACTATTTCTAATTTGACCCTTGAACAAATTATGGGTCTGTTCTTAGCCAAATGTCTAACCTCTTTCTGTAGTCCATCCACTTCAGACACTAATAGAATAGCACAGGATAGAATAGGACAGAACAGAAGAGAATGATCATTCTGTGCTCTATGATCTATTTATCTTGGCAATAGATGAAGGCATCTTTCCATCGACTTAAGAGGCTGCTATGGCTTATGATAGTCAGTATGAATTCCATTAGTTAGTATTCCAAAAATATATTTAGAATCAGTTCCACATGCACAATCAAACCTGAATTCCCTGGGGAGGGTTAAGATGAGCAGAACCAGCGTATCCATGAGCTACTGTGCTTTTCCCACTCTCAGCTCACTCCGTGTTTCAAGAGTAAAATCTGGGATAATACACTTCAGATTTTTTTTTTCCTCCTGCTCTCATGGAATTATCTTTGCCTAGATGTACACATTTTGATCTTTACGTCCTTTAGTCAATGAGACATTAAGTGTTTCTAAACAGTAGTCTCCTTCTCACTCACACACCATCGCTCACTAATCATCCCAATTTTGTTGTCAGTCCCTGGCTCAGCAGTACTAAATAGAAATTTTGTTATTATTTACAAAATCAGCAATATTTATACAAGACTTGGTGTGTATGAACAGATGGACGCATGTTATATCCAGAGGTGGTATAAATTCAAAGCTTCCCTATCTGTGGGTTTTTTGGTTTTGGTTTGGTTTTTTGTTTCTTTTCTTTTTTTTTTTTTCAAGAAAGATTGAAGTACGTATAATAAAATACTGGTACAGTAGCAAAGGTTCAATAATTAATATAAAAAATCTATTCAGAAGCATACAATGATTTACATTCAAACCCTGAATATTTAAAAATTAATAGAAAATATTAGCATGTTAATAATTGAAATCACAGGAATGTATAATGAGATTGCACTTACTACAGTATATTAGCCATTATCCGCAGCTTGATAGGAAAATGTTTAACCTCAGAATAAATAGGCTGTGCATTCTATAAGCCCCTAAGGCTTTGTTACCATTAAGCCAATGTGATCCTTGAAAACACGTACATGTGTACATCTTGTGGAATCAGAAGTACAACATGTACTCTCACAGCATTTTTCTTTGTCTGAGAATAGTCCTTTTATCCGTAAATCTGGGAGGGAAAAATGAAAGCACTGAAGAGTGACTTCACTACAAAAGAATGCAATAAAATTAGCACTACATGAATAATATTTTTCTGAATTTTTCACTGTTTCACATACTGTTTCCTTTCAAGAAATTTTGGTGTATCAGCTCAGCAAGCTGGCAGCAGAAACATCATCATGATTTTTATTGGTCAAATGGTTTATGACTCCACACCTTTTCTGAGAGTTTTAACCTCCATCCATATTTATATTTGTCCTCTATTTCTTCAATTCAAATGTCCTTTCAGAGAAGATTGGTTTCATGCAGAGAGAAGATAAAAATCAGAACCCTTGCCTCACATGCAATAAATTCATCCTATTTATTCGTCCCCAATACTGGTGAGTTAGAGAAAAAAAAATCTCAGATTCTAGTACCTAAGATTTAATTCACATTCTTCCTAGAGCTAAAACTGTAAAAAGGAGCTGGGGGGAAGAAGGACATGCTTTTTTTCCCCTTCCAGTCTGCATGTTATTCAGAGCTACAAACATTGAAATATTCATTTTAGAAAGGTTACTAAATTGCTGTGGCCTAGAATCATGAGAAATTGTCTGACAGCATGATTATAAAGGGTCGGTTGTGACTGTGCCGCCGACAATTGCTGCTGCTATTGTTTAAACAGGGAACCGAGCAAACAAATGAAGTAACCCACGTTCTGAGGTATAGACACTCTCCAGTCATGAACACGATGGGTTTGGAGCTTCTGTTTGTGGCTGCAGACTGAAGCGAGGCGGGGTGGACTGCAGCAAAGCCTCCCGAACAGTTGGTAAAGATGCATGAATTACTGTGAAATGCAAGTCAAAGGGAATTGGCATGCAGGAGGGCCAGCCAGCACAGACAGGCCCTTATCCCTTTAACCACATAACTGATTCAGACACAACTGCTTGATCAATCTGGAGACAGATGCGATGGCTAGAAAACTATTTTAACAACTTGGCATCTGGGTGCTGTCATTGCTCAAAGAAAGAGGACTGGCGCAATGCGATGGGGTGAACTGCAGCCTGCTGTGGACTTCAGATTATAATTAAATACGCTTTCTTCATTGGAAAAAAGCAGGTAAAGGAACAAAGGTGATTAGAAAATGCAACTTACGTTTTTCAATTAAAAATAAGCCATGTGGCACTGGAAGCTAATAGTGTAGTGAGTTTTGCCCATTAACCCCTAGCAGAAGGTTTAATAGAAAGGCTGCACTAATAATAGTTTACAAAGGTGTTCAGCACTAAGCCCTGGTTCAGCCAAGAATTTCTCAAGCATGTGAGCTCAAAGAAGTCCTAGAGCCAAAGGGAGCGCTCCTATGCCTTGTTGAATCAGAGACTGCAATTGTACCTCACATTAAGAATATTAAGTAATAATAGTGTCATGTTATCTGGCTTATTTTCATAATTTGTTCTCATCTTTTCCATGCACAGCAATGTCTGCACATGTTTTTCAAGTCCTGAGCAAACTACACATGGGAAAATCTGACACAAAATTGGTCTATAGACCACAAGTGATATAAATCCTTTATGGGTTCAGTATGGATTTATTCTAGTTGAAGGTCTGACCCTGTTATGAAAGATTTACATGGAGAAGTAAGTCAAGTATAATCATTTTCAATGATATGGAATTACACAGCCTACATAAAATACTTGTTTATTGCCTTGTTGATGTTTATGTGAGAAAATAATAGATTTTTCTTGAAATATTGATGTGGAACAATAGAGGGGAGCGAAAATATACCTGTTTCATGCTGTTATATGTTAAAATTAAATGCTGCATAAAATGCCCGTGTCTTTTAACAGTGCTGGAACTGAAATACCTCTGCCCTTTATTCCCTGCCCGGCCCCATCTCAACAGCACTGTGGGGTTTGGTGTAACGTAAGGTCACTGTTGTATGCGGCTCAGTATCTCGGCTTCTGAAAGTACCAAGGAATTCTTGGTGTTGCAGAGAATCTGATTCCTCCTATGTGCGCATCCCTCTTAATTTCTGATAAACATTGCTAAAATTAACATACTCTTCTAAATTATGTTGACTGCTGTATTTCTCTGTTGTGCCAAACTCATTTTTCTGCTTTTAGATGAAAGCAGATGAGATTTTGCTGTCATTAGACATCAATGGCATTACTTAAGACTTAGAGACTTTCCTTTCATCCTGTTACACCTCATGTGCTTCAGCGTGTATGTGACCAGAGGAAAAACACAAGCTGAAGCTGTCTAAAGAACCTGCCAGGGTAAGAAAAAGAGTAACTGATATTCTTCAGTAAAAGCGTGATGCTGTTAAATCATAAAATGGCTGAGCTGGGCCATTTAGTTTACTAAAGGTGCATGTACTCTTTTCCTTTTCCTCTGTCAATTGACTACAGCTACCTATTAGTTGTAAGTACTTTTTCTGTTACTAACCTCTGAACTTCCTCTTTTCAACGTTTTTTATTTGTTGAGGTGGTTTTCCTGAAAGTCAAGGAGTCATGCTCTCCTCTCATTTGCATCTCTGTCTGAGGATATATACTTCCGAGAACCCCTATTCCATTTAAAAAAAAAAAAAAAAAAAAAAAAAAAAAGGAATCATTAGCCTAAAAGCGTTTAAAATAAACCCTTAAAGTAAAAGGGCAAAATGTAACCAGTTAGAGGTCAAGATGTAAGGAAAAAAAAATAACATAGCAGAAATGCACAATATCCCCTGCACCTACATGAAGGACCAAACAGTCACATGAGAAGGCTGGAAAGCCCCCAGAAGGATGTGGGGGAGAAGGGAGAGAGATGCAAATACTTAGGGTGGTTGAATGTGGAAGCAGAACAGCGCACGGGTAACTGAGGGCAGGTACTAAAGGTTCTCTGTACTTAGCTATACGATAACAAAAGCAAGGACTGAAGCTAACTGGATGTGTATGGCTGTGGGTAATCTGATACAATCAGATCAGAGAGATATCTGAAGCATTTTCAAATGGCACAGCGCAAGCACAGGGACATTAGATTCTTAAAAAGCCAGACATTCAAGGAATTAGAACTTAAAGACAACTGACTGGAATCAGCTATTATGCAGGAACATGGAGAAGCAAATGATATTTAAAGGGCAGGTGGTAAAGAAATATCACTAACGTGAAATGTGAATTCCGGTAATAAACCTGAAACTAGTGTGATTATTAATAATCAGAAGAATAAGAAGGAACAGCTATATGAACAACTGGAAAGCTAGATTGGTGGCTTACGTGGCTTTTTTGTAAGTTAAATCATGTAGAAAAAATTATTAGGGAGAACAGCATCAGATAGCCAAGCCGCGTCATACAACCATAGCAGGAGTAGGAGAGTTGTATAAAACATTTGCACACAGTAGGACAATACGATGGGGAAAAAAGGTCAAGGAAAATGAGTCATGATTCTATACTGCAAAGGGCTACGTTTTACTCTAAGAGCTGGTCTTGAAATTGAAACCTAGATTACATTGCCACCTGAACTTTAAAGTAAAGATGGTTGTTCAGGTTTTTAGGACAGGCACTGTCATTACAAACACACATGGCCACCATAATGATGCTATTTTCTTTTCTTGAATAGAGAAGGCTAAATAAATTAAATGCCAACTCAGATCTAATTCTGAATTTTACAAGAAAGCAAAAATGGGGGATGTAATGATCCAGGTGGTGGTATCCAAAACTGGGGTCCAATTGCTGTTGCACGTATTTCCTGGTCAGTTGATAATGGAAAAGGAGTTGGTGTACAACAATCAATTTATGTATTTTTGTATTTTCAAAACCACAAAACCGGCCTACCCATTTAATTGCATTGTTTTAATGAAAAAGCAGCATATAAACATGTACTTCTATGCAAATCCGTATAAAAACGCCCTCAGATTTAATTGCTTATCTTATATCAGATTATTGCCAGGTTTTGCTAAGCTGTTATAAATGGATTTTTAGGAGGCATTTCTAGGAGCATTTACAAAGAGATCACAGTTATTCAGTTAATGCAGCCAAGGCAGTGTGTGCTTAAATACTTACATGTGTATTTATCAATGTACATGTGTATATATCAATGTGTAGTCACCTTACTGTATGAGACACTTCATAGTGTTAGTTATGACTTCACTGTAAAATACTCTCTGACATAATTTTTCAGTGTTTTAGAATTTTTTTGTTTGATGAAAGCAGCCAAAAAAGAGACAAAGATTTTTGTCAAAAATTCATTGTGGTCTTCTATTAGCTATAAAATAATTTTGATCTTCAACCATTTCATCACATTTCTGAACTAGAAAAAGAAACATTAAAATATTCCTTAGCATTTTTCTTATTTTGTTTCTTTCAAGCAGAACTTAGATCCAGGGTTTCAAGGCAAAGATACCTCACATTTGAGAGAATTACTATTCCAAATATTTCAGATAGGAACACGATCACCTTTCAGTCTTCTGATTCAGAAGCTTTGATTTTATTCCAGTCTCGTTGTTTCAATTATATTGAAGTATGGACGTAATGTCCTTAATGCAGATATGCCCCAAGTATTTTGATCCTCCACCCCTTCTCATCTGGAAAATGACTAGTAATTATAAGAAGCCATGGGCTTAGTTTTAGTCCCTTACCTAGATCAATGACGACATGAATTATGGAAAATTCCAAACCTCACTGCTCCAAAAATTAACTTTTCTTCAAGTGCCTACATCAAAATTACAGAAATTGAAGCATCCGTGAGAATTAGTTACTTCTGAAATGGCAGCCTTCCTCTTGTGTCTGAAAAGCTGTGAGTATTTCTACTGATAATCACAGGCATTAGCCAACCAGCACATATGCCAGCAGTAACAGTTCAGTATTAATGAAGTGTCTTTTTTTCTGCTGGTAATGAAATTCATTCTTGGCATTAGAACTCTGCCTTACATTGTGAAAGTAAATAGAAGATGAACAGAAATGGCATTTATTCATTAAAATTGCAAAATAGCAATTAAATCTTCTCCTCCTCTCTTTCTGAATAATCTATTCCAAAGTATCTAAATCACAGGTAGTGGGGAACAGTTGTGGGGAAGGCTGATCAGATGATAGCAACTCCATTTTGTGTCAGCCTCCAAGTTTTTGAAACTTGTTTATATTTGAGCATGTTCATTTTCAAAAAACAAAACCTTTCAAACAAATCCATACCAAAGAATAATCTGGTGAAGGCAGGAATTCGCACCACAGACAGACGAAGCCTCTGTGCCCTGGCAGCCAAACTGGGACCCCACGGCATTCAACACACATTTAAATTCTGTCGGAGGGGAAGGGGGGGTTCACCTCAGTCGTTACAAATCAGGACAGATACTGAGCTAGTGATCTACCTACCTAGATGATGGATCTCTGTTCCAAACCCAAACTATTCCTCGCTAGAAATTTTAAGGAAACCGGGAGGTCTCCAGGGAACACTTCAAGCACTCAGAAGTCAGCATGCGCTCTGAGCAACCGAGGGCTGATCAAGTAAAGTCGAATAGTTTGCTAACAGTCCTCATGCACCTAATATTTAATGTTACTGTAACACTTCAGCTAAAGTGCTTGTCAACGAGAGTTAAGTATCATCATCCTCATAACACAATACATAACACAAGTGCAAAAAAGTAAAGGCATTTTTGAGATCACTCAGCTTTTATAAAGCTCTGCCAGGACACGGACTCGTTGGAGTGAATGTTTCATTAGCAACATCTGTTCTTTCTGACGTGCTATTTTCTGCACTTCCTTCCACTTTTCTCATACTGACATGGATCTGGCCCTGCCACTTTGGTCTGCACTTTAAACCTTCCCTGTACTAAGGAATGTCTTTTTTATTCCCTAATAGACGCTCAGATGGTAAAGGGGGCATACAGGACAACAACAACAAATTGGTTCCCATAAGTAACTGCTGGTATCCTGCAGTGATTCTGTCTGAGCTGGATGAATTAGAAAGCCCAAGGTGATATTCCTCTATCTTTTCCCCCACCATCATTTCCTATCGTTCCATATGTTCCACCCTCTTCAGAAAAGGTAAATGTCAGCCTCAAATAATTAAGAATTTATCTCCTTTCTGGGAAAGACAAACACACCTGAAGAAGATGAGGAGCTCACAATGTGGCAAGGATTAATTATCTCATTACTCATGTATCAATCATGTAACAGGTTACAGCAAAGGCATGAATGACAGATCACAGGTGAGGAGTTAAGTGGATACTGACAGAATTGAATATATTATCTATTAATACAAAGCCAGGTTCCAGTGCAGTTGCATGGGCAACAACATAAAAAAAAAACCAAACAAAGAGCAGAATTGAATGATATTACGGTTGCCCAGTAAATCATTATAAGCTACACTAGTCATAACATCCTGAAGTCTTTCTGCCGTGTGGTATTTTACGTGAATAATAACTCTGAGATCGGTTTAATAGTTTATTTCTGAAACACTAATTTAATTAAAATATTCTAGGAGCTCTACTGCAGTAATGCAGCGTGGATTTATATCTACATTCTGCCTGGGGTCTCAGTGAAATTGCATCAGACTTACCATGTGTGTGGCAATCTAAATCTACAAATTTAAATGCTGGAGAAGAAATGCTGAAGCTACTTGCCGCACCAATTTGCCATCACATCAATCAAAATATCGCATGATAACATCAGCCTTTTGAAATGGGAGATCTGAAAACTTCAATTTTGTTTTTTAAACAAGAAATTTGTTAAGAGCCACTGCCTCTCAGATAATGTTTTGATTTTGATTGATTTTGATGTCTTCCTTTTGTTTCTCTCTTTTTCTGGTTAAATAAATTTTACTGAGAAATTCCCAATCAAGAGAAAACCACTGTCTGTCTGCTGCCTCTAATGTCCATTTTCTCAGTGTTGATGCACACAGAAAAGCTCTGCAGATATGTACTGAAGGTACACGAACTCAGGGAATTAGCGATTTCAATGAAGAGCACTGCAACATCAGAGAAGGCCGTTCTAATGCTTAAATGGGAGCCAGGGCACTGTTTTTCTGAAGACACAGATGCACGCTGAACATAGAATTCAGAAGACATGCCTATGAGCAGCTACCTGAAACCCCTGACTTTGTGTCATATTTATCAGTGGGTGTTAAATGATGGCAAGGCAAGGAAGAGTTATCTTTGTCTTTCTTGGCACCCATAAAGGCTCAGCAGCAGCAGCACTCATCTGTTTTAGTGGCCAATACAAAACCTACTGAATTACCCAGAGGCTTTGGATCAGGCCCTGGTATTAAAAGTGCTTTATATTTTTGAAATCGCTAGTTAATAAATAAGGGGCCAGCAGATGCTACAAGAAAACAAAGCAGTATAGTTCCTGGGATTTATTGACCAATAAAACTTGCTGTTATTGTGAACTGCAAATGGTTTCCTCTGTGCAGCTCTTTACATCAGTTTTTAACAGCTCCTATAGAGAAAAAAATCCTGTTTCATTACATTATTAGTGTACCTGGGCCCAGATAAATGGACAGAGAAATGTGGTACAATCAGGGAACATTTAAAACAATAAGCCCCAGAGAGCAAAAGGAGGAGTGCACGAGGAAGTGCAAACAAACAACAGACAGTCAACAGTCTGATCAGAATAGAAAATTTGGCACTTGTTACAGAAACAAACCTCAAAAGCTTTTTCAGCCTTATATTTGGCTGCTAGTGAATAAGATAAACAGGCTGGTGGGAGGTGAGCTGAGGGAATACAATGTGAATCAAAGCAGGCGGTGTTATTGCTTTGCAAGGCGATGGTTAGGCTTCACGTAGAGTCGTATATCTAGCATTTGTCATCCTTAGATAAGATACCATTTCTCTTGAAGGAATGTAGAACTAAGTAACTTAAATGATGCCAAACTTCAAAGATTTAAAATGTGAAGTAGGATTGAGAAAAATTAATGCATAGCCAGCCTGATAAAAACGAAGATGATAAATTTCTCTTCAGATTGCAAGAGATTTAGGAATTAGAATTACATCTCTCGGTCATTTTCCCTATTTTTTCCTACTTTGCTTTTCTCATTCCTCATATCATCACATTAAATAATGCTACTCTGGGCAAATAGCACAATGGCAAAAATTCTGGAGGCGTGATCTTGCATAGTGTATGTAATTGTATACAAAACAGTCACCACACATTCACAGGCACTATTGATGTGTAAAATATTCTTACCCAATATTGCAATTAAAAAGCAAGATTAGGTCCTAAAAAACTAAAAAAAAAAAAGCCAGAAGAGGAAATCTGAAACACTGTTTCAATTATTTCAAGAATGTATTGGGTTGTTCTATCTTTTAAATATATGTTATTTATATTTCAAAACAAAGTGCATTTTGTTTTCATTAGAAAAAGTTGACACATCAGCAGCTTGAAACCGTTTTTTCAGTATTTTTCCTGAAGCAAGAAGTTCACAAATGCTGTTTTTTCCTAAGCGTTAACATTTTCCAAGGGAGAAAAAAATTCTCAAAAGGTCTATTTCAGAGCCATCCTATGCAGCCTGTCACAGCTTGATCCAAAGGCCACTGAAGTTAATGAAATGACTTTTGTTGTTTTCAGTAGGCTTGGGTCAAGCCATTTAATGACCGGAAAGGGACTGAAAGTCCTAATGTAGTACCCTACACGGAAAACTGACTACTAGCAAAAAGGAGTAGAGATGCTCCGTAACTCAGAACATCGCTGATCTGTTAGCACAGTGAAAAAGCAGGTTTGCAAAATTAAAGCATGGATGATAGGAGTTCAGCAATTGCTTCTGAGCTACATGTTTCAATCTAACAAAACCCATATAAGAAGAGAATCATTGCACTTCTGCTGATGTGCAGGGGCAGAGGTTGACAGCCTCTAGGCAGGATATTACGGTGCTGCTGAATGGTACCCAAGCATAAAAAGGCAGGGGGTGGGAGAGGGGGAGAGAGGGCCTGGAGGATGAGGGTTATGATTAGAATATATGTGAATGAGAAGACCTAGAAATCTTGACTAATTAAGCACTTAGCATCTCTTGAGTGCCACTTTTAAATTATGGCATGGAAATGTTTTGAGCTACTAACTTATTAACCCATTCTTGCTGTGACCACCCCTTCTAAAAGAATTCCTTTTGTGCAGACTGTCACTACCTGCTATCTAGGCAGCAATAACAGTATTTTCCCTTGGCAAAAAGCACAAAGTAATGTACAAAGTGGGGAAAGAAAACTACTCTCCTTGCCTTTCTGAAACGGCCGCTCTGAAGCCTGCAGAACATCGCAAGACAACGGGCCTCCTGTCCCTGGTGGGTTTGTCTTTCTGCAATGTTCATTTTGCCAAGGAGACAATTTGTCTCCTCGTACCTTAAAACATGGGGAATGCTTGAAGTAAGTAGCAGCTAAATATCTGTTTCCCTGCATGTCCTGAGACAAAAATTGCACTGAATAAGCTCAGCAAATATACAACTTCTAGTCAAGTGGCCTAGAACTACAGCTGTGTGAAAATTCACTAGTAAAAATCCAGCAGCTGGTGAAAACCACCTGGTTTCTAACTTTGTCACAAGTCTGACAGTTAGTCCAGACCTGTCAGTGAGGCTTAGATCAATTTTCAGCTTTGCATGGAAACCAGATAAAATCAGGAAATTTATTGTGGTGATTTTCGGGGCTTTGTGTTTTGTAATTTCATGTATTAGATTGTCAGCTCGTAGAAAACTGTAGAGCTTCACTGAGCTTGGTGAAATGAGAACCAGGTGAAAACCAGGCCTGGCCTGTATAAGCCTACATGAACAAAACCAAAAACATTTTATAATCCAGAGTTCACAAAACAAACAGAAGACCTCCTGCCCTGCACAAAGAACTTTAGGTTTGAATTACCACATGCAAAGCAAATATAGCTGGCTGCACAGCAACTGAAGCCTGTAATTTTGGTTTGCCAAACTGGGTAGGCTTAAAGACCTGTGAAAGGAATAACTCCTAATAACTCTTAGAATGGGTCAACTCACATTTAGAATAAAACTAGCACTGGGAGAAAGGCATGCAAAAATCAGCTGTGGCTCATTCATTACTTGTATTCATAGAATTATTAAAGCATAAAAATGGGAAAAAAACATTCAGCCATCAACAGACCAACAGGGAATTATTATCATCTTACTAGAGGCCAATACCTCAAGAATAGCAGGATTTAGGGAATAATGAGGGCTTTTTAAAATTGAAAATTGCATGTCTGGTAGGCAGACGGTTTTCAAGACAATGAATAAAGGCAGCTGGAGGATGTTACAAGACGGTACAATCTATGCTACAGTGCACGGATTGAACAAAGCAAAAAATAATAAAATGAAAGACGATAGCCAAATTAGCATATGTGAGGGCCAGTTACATCTAGCTGGTGCCTATAAACAGGGGCAGAAAAAGGCACAAAGATGTTTCATCCTTTTTGTTCAATCTCCCAATTGATTTCGGAATGCTTTACTTCCAATTTTCTTTGACGTGCCATTTTCCAAAGAGGCAGAGAAGGATCTTGCCAATCACAAAAGAGCCCAGCTATGTCATCCTCAGTGGGAAATTTAACGCCCACTTTCTCCCCACATCTCAGTAAGAGGAGACCTCCTGCCTCCCTCAGAGCATCCCTCTGGCTGCTACTGCTCCACATTGTCCCTGGCACAAAATTCACTTGTCATGGCACAGTATGACTTAAACTGAGAATTTCAGAATGTATGATGGAAATTGAGTCTGCTGACTTTTAAGTTTCCATGTTAGCAAAATGCATGCATAAAACTGTTTTGTGTTAGAGCCACAGTCACAGACTGCATGAGATGATTTTCATGCATGTGCCTGCATGGGAAAATGCTCGTATTATGAAAATCAAAGCCCCAGGTGGCAGATTCTCAAAGGCCTGTGCAATGAATGAAATGCATAAAAAGACATGTCATAGGGACTATGTATATCGGAGTGATACGCCAAATATATAGGCCTTTTGAAAACTTGGTTTCATGTGTCAAAATTTAATCTCTTTTAATCTGCCTTTAAAAAAACGGTTGGATTCCTAAAATTAGACTTAGAATCCTGTGATTTCTGGCTGGAGAGGCAGCAGTATTCTACCAGCAATTGAGTCAATTCTCGTTAAGAGTCATGACTGTTTGCATAAACAGAAATGACAGTTTATAGGTAAATCCTACCCAGTGTGGAGTCCATTCATTTTAAATGTTATGCTCAAAAGGCCACAGCAGCATAATAATGTGAAGGCAGGCATGAAGCCTCCAATAAAACTGCACCCACTGGGTCAGTGCCATTGCATAGCATGCTCTGGATATTTACAGAATGATTATACACTGGGTGGTCAATCAAAGCTCAGTCTGTCTGTCATAAATATTAGACCTAAAGGCCACAGGTGTGGATTTTACAGAACTGTTTCTTGTCTCCACTCTCATAGGATATAATACCTATGTACCTTCCTAAAGAATTTGCTCTTATTCGTTCAAGCCTTTCTTAAAGTGACTCTTTGCACACTGCATCTAGTATGTCAGCTGATTAGGGGTGCTCCCCTGATGCTCATACCTCCTGGCAGAACTGTACTGTCATTTTTTTCATCTCTCCTGTGGTCATGCAGACAATGAACTAGGAAGTCTGTTGCTTACATTTTCCCACTTACACCGTCTTATCAGCTGATGGCAGATGGTTTGGGGGAATCTTAGGGAGAAAAGAGCCACTGCTAATGTCACCGCCATATCTTGAACTTTAGTCTTTCCCACTGCATGCTATTTGTTAGCAAAACATGGATACCAGAGCAACAGAGCAGCCTGTCTGAACAGTGACAGCAGCTTTTCGCACCAAGAGAGACACACCACAAATAACTCTATTCTCTATATCAGATGGGAAAAAAAAAAACAACCACCCAACAACCCAGAACACTCCATTAGAGTAGTTCTGCAAATGTCAGGTGTTAAATGCTTTGTGGTACACAAAACGCAATAAGAGGATTTCAATATAAAATAATGGTTTTACAGAAAGGGGTCAAAAAAACCAAAACGGAAGAAGAGCAGAGAAGTTGTGGGATAAGGAAACAAGGGGAGCAGAGTATGCACAGGATCTCTACAGAACAGGCAGCATTCCTTGGGGTAAAACGACACTAAGAGGCATAACGATAACAGCATGGCTGCAAAGTTGGCCAGAATCAGAAGCAAGCATCACCCTGCGCTGGTCCATCTACTGTTTTGCCTCCACAGTAGAACAGCGCACTGGAGCCTTGGAAGCCATTCAGCTATGTTAGTGCAGAGCTCTGACAGATTGATTAAGAATTAAGCATCAGATATATTGAACAAGACAGGGATGGTATCAGATGGATGCCGCTGTAGTCTTCCAGGGCATGAGCAGTACCAGCTACATATGATGAATACCGGTTCAGCTCTAGGTAGGGGATTATGGTAATGCAGTTTTGCAGTGTATGGACAAGTCTAGTTTTTTGTTTTTTTTTTTTTTTTTTCTGTTGTTGTTGGTTGGTTGGGTTTTTGACACACAGCAACATCTTAAGCAATACACATTAATGGCAAGGAACTGCCTCAAACAATATATCTCATCTATGCGACAAAAACTTCTGAACTTGATTACAATATTTTTGTGTTCCCCTGTGATTTAAATTCTATCTTAATGGTTTAAGAATGATGCTGAAGGCTTCACTAACCTAGGGTTTTTGAATAATTCTTGAGCATATTTAAACCGCATCTCTAAAGTAAGCAAAATCATACTTAAATATGTAGGAGTACAACTGAATTGCACTGGTCTCCCAGCAGAGAACTTGAAAGCGACACAAGCAACATTACCATTAAGCTATAGAACTCTGCTATGTATTCAGTCCAATTTTATAAACTCAGACTACTCCTCTCAGAATTATTTTAGTCCAGACAAAACCAACACTATTCACAATAACATCTCGTGGTTTCATGTGTGCAGAGGACATGCTACTTTTTGGCATTACTCTACTTTATGTAGAGCTTTGATTTTTTTCCTGTGGATCTAGGGGGAATTTGTCCTGACTGGAGTTATATGAGCTGCGTTAGCCCCTGTCCTAAGCAGGAAGCGGTAGTGTAGGAAAATAATGAATTTTAGTTTGTAAATTCTCTTGCCCTGGCCACTGCCAAAAACCTGTAGCTGTGTTTTAGGCAGGACTGGATTTTGCAAGGTTTGAACTCACTGAAAACCTGCCTAAAAGACATGTCCAGGCAATCCAAACTATTTTCTAAGTATCACTGGAGGGCTGCAGGGATTCTTTGCAGTGTTGTCACAGGACACCAGCACCAATCCTATATGCTCATTTTCCTATTTGAGGACTGCAGCTGAGTTTTCCGTGTCACACTTAGGAAGCAAATCATAGCCTGTGTGGTTTTGTACTGGAACAAAAGACTATTTTCATATAGAATTAGCCAATTGTCAAATTTTAGCTAGAGGCTCAGAGGAGAGTTTCTACATGACCAAGAGAAGATTATTATTGCACTCAATTTTTTCATGACATTGTGAAACATGCAACATCAATATTTAATGTGGATAAAAATATAGCTGTTTTATACTAAAATTCACATATACAAATTAGCACTAAAGGAGACTCTTCTGCCTCCTGAATGCTTTTAAAAACACAGTATCAGGGTACTAGACACTTCTGCTAGGGGTTTTAAAATGGAAGTAAACATTTATTGCAGAATACTAATAATCTGTTTACACACAGTAAATGTTTCAAAGAACTGTCAGATACTTCTCTCTCCAGAAAAGAAGGCATTTTCCATCCATAAATAAAGATGCAAAAGGTATTGCCAAAAAATTGGGTGTGCATTGCTGTGACTTAAGATTAGGCATATTAATGTTAAAAAGAGAAAAAATCTTGCTTTCCTTACCAAAGGAAAAAAAAAAATCTCACAGAAGTGAATGCATCCCCATTTACCAGATCTTAAGTATTATCCAGGATACAGGAGGCACTGGGAACAGTACGGGAGACAGCATAAGCTTACAGTACTCACTGACAATCAGCTGCGCAGGACACTCTTGACACCTGCATGAAAAACTGCTAAAGCCAGAGATGATATGAGATTAATTCAGAGTATTTGGGGTATTCTAGATTCAGAAAATTCACTGTCAATCAAAGCCACAAGGATTCAACTATTTCATTCCAGAGCAGGAAAGAATGAATGGCATTCTGAAGTAGTTGCTTTTGTGACAAGATCAATGTTTGCTCTTCTTTTCCTTCTCCTGCTTTTCCATTAGTTCAGGAGATAGTGAGGAAGATAAAACAACGCTGGAGCAAAAATTATTTTAATTTTTCTGGTGCAGCGAAGATAACGTGGTACGAAGCCCTGCTTCAACTGTCAAAGACAGTGTGTAGGACACTACCACTGCTATTAGATCTTTTGCCTCAGCAGCAAGGAAGGGTTCTTTATCCAGCTACTACCTGACTTTACCTGACAACATGGATACCGATTTTTGATAGAAATGGTAAGATCCAATCATGGCCATTCTGCTAGGGAATCTGCACTATGTCCAGTGCTGGGCTCCCTAGTGAAAGGAAGACACAGACGTACTGGAGCGAGTCCAGCAAAGGTCCACAAAGATGCTAAAGGGCTTGGAGCATCTGACACACATGGAGAGGCCAGGAGAGCTGGGATTGCTTAGCCTGGAGGAGAGACAGTTCAAGGGGATCTTATCAATGTGTATCGATTTCTGATGGGAGGGAGTGAGGAAGATGGAACCAGACTCTTCCCAGCAGAGCCCAGTGACACAGCAAGAGGCAATGGGCACAAGTGGGAACACAGGAAATGCCGTTTCAACATATGAAAAAACTTCTCTGTAAGGATGGTCAAACACTGGAACAGGTTGCCCAGGGATGTTGTACTGTCTCAGAGCCATTCAGAATCTGACTGTACATGGCCTGAGCAACCTGATTTGGGCAGCGTTGGGCAAATGATCTCCAGAGCTCCCTTCCAACTTCAACTATTCTGTGATTTTGTGATTATGAGGAAAAGAAACTATTTTCTATATTGCCATGAAGCCCAAGATATTAATTTTACTCCACATGCTCATAATGTTTAGTTTTTTTCATCATCTCAAATCAGAATAAAAACAAAGTTATGAAGTATTTCATTTTGATCATCAGAATTTCTCAGACCAACAAAATACGCTTCATTGTACTCTTACAGGACATGATATATTGATCTGACTAAATATTTCAATACATTCTCACTGAAAACTCTGATGAAAGTAGCATGTCCCATGCAACATTTTTATTTATTATCTTCCTACATAAACCCTTCAGTTGGAAAACGTTCAGCCTGTTTTTAAAGCCTGGTTCAGGGCACTCATTTTCAAACCTTAGACTCATGGCATGTCACTGATATTACTGATTTTGTTTGCCTATAAATGCCTTTTAACTAATAACAATTATCACTAACATACAAAATATAATCTACATAAAAGGCCTGATCTGAACCATAGGAAGATTGCTATAACACAGCAATGTATTAAAGCTTTAAAACACCTCCACAATTTGCAAGTAGTTTTGTTTTCTCTTTTTGCTGTTGCTTTGTGGTTTTGTGGGGTTTTTTGTTTTGTTTTGTATTTTTTTTCTATCTTGGAGATACTTACATACTTCCTCTTTCAAAAAAGAAACAATAAAAGAGGAGAAATTGCTAGCAGAAGCAAAATAAAATGGATAGTAGAGCATGTAGCGTAGGTCTCCTAGGTAAGTATGCTTTCTTAAACTAAATCTTTTTTCTCTGCAGCTTCCAGTACCAAGGGAAAGAACCCTGGGCCAGCATTTCTGAGTATTGTCTGACTGCAGCATTATGATGGAAAGGTTTGCTGCAAGCTGCCAAATTAGGGACCATGATAATTACCTGAACCAAAGGCTCTGAAGAATAGCTTCTGGGTAATGGAATTTGAATATACATGCTGTTCCTTTCATGCCGTGTGATACAGTATTATCCTAGAACTGTTGGAGCAGTGGTAACAACTCCATGAAGCCTTCCTTCCATGTGCAGATCAGCCATGTCGACATGCAGAGCAATGCCCATTCAGTGCATACTTCCCATTCCTTTTTTGTTATAGAATTTCTTCCTTCGAATGGCCTGCAGTAAAGCATGGTTTTATTTGTCTTTCTCAATTATCATAGACCACTGCATGCAATAATCCTTTTATACATTCTTTTAATTAGGTTGTAAAATGTGACTGGTTCCTTTCTGAAATGTATATTTATCCAATTAAGAAATATATAACTACTACTACTTACCATTAATTATTATTTCACAGATACAAGGTAGGCATTTGCATTTTATTACATGTCATCAATAAGTCAAGAAAATGCAGAGTCAAGTTCATCTCCCTGCAAGTACTACAGTTGCACCTAGCCTAAAATTTGACTCATACTAGGCACCCACAATTAAATAAATATATGTTAAATTATATTAGGCGAGTGCGTAACAAATTCTTCAGCACACTTTCAGATTGCCAGACCACTGCAGGAAAATATCATCAAATGCATCAGACATAATGTTTTTGTCACACTGGTGACCAGGTACAGCAGTGTTCATCTCCCACTTCAATCTGTATCTAAAGTGTGATCTTGTATTTCTAAGATTATATTTAGACTAAAGCTAGATATACACATTTTCTATTGAACAATGTCAGCTAGGAGTATTTTTGTAGTAGCAAAAGCCCTGGGGTAGACACAGTCACACTGAGGAAAAAAAAAAAAAAAAGCTTATTTCATTCAGGGAAGTGGCAATTCTGACAAAAGCACTCCTTTACTGTTATAAGTTGCACCCAGACCTGGAGGATTTTCAAGTAGAGTAGCCTGTCTTTTTGGTGAATGTCTGAATGACTGGGATTCAGTGAATTCCATCTGCTGGTTTAATCGTCAATTTTCCCAGTAAAGACCGGGTACTGACAGGGGACATGATAAGAACACTGATTTATTGCTCCCCTCTACAGGTCTACCAATATATATAGCAGCAAACCTTTGCTATAAGGACTAGCTAAAAGGACTGAATAAAGCCAGTGTTATGAAGTTAAGGCCTTGTCTACACAGAACAGTTCAATTTCTTTAATTATATCATAAAACATATTGATAAAAATGATCCTTTGCTGCTATAATATACTCTCAAATATTTAGTAAGCTCAGCTGGTTTGAGGTACCTTCACAGTGGTATAACTAAAAGCATACTAAATGAAAAATTATATGATTACATTATACAACTGGACCACACTAAATTCAGGTCTTGCAGCGAAAGTTTACCAGTTAAAACAAACAGGGAAGAGAAAATCTCCTGCAGAAGATAGTGCAAATAGACAAAAACTAATTTTTGATATCCAAGAGGGAGAGACGGGTAGGAGACCAGGTGCTACAAGACACAGAGACTAACCTAGCTTTTACCTCCAAGAGAATGGAGCACCACATGCAAAGGATTCTCTTGTTTGCAAGACAGACAAACCCACAAAAGCACTGGAACATTTGCATCTTGGTCCTTGGAAAGCAAAGAAACGATCCAGCAGTATGCTTTTTAGGATCAGAGCCTAGGCCCTGACAGCCAGAGCTGTCTTAAACTCAGCTTCTTAACAGAGATAGACAAGGAAAGAAAAAGAGGATCGGCAGGGTAAACGATGGCTGCTGTAGGTTGCAAGATAATATAGTAAAAGATGGAATATGTAACATAACTCTGCTCTTACACTGTAATTTAGCAAAACAGTCTATGCAGCTTGCTTGAGAACTCAGTCAAGTGCCAGACGATAATAATAAATTTGTAACACAGGCATTCAAAATAATTTTTCTGTTTTCAAGAACATGGTTTATCAACCTCTTTCAGAAAAACTACAGTCAAAACCACAGGGCAAACAGACTGTCATGAAACATGAGGCTGTATATGGCAGTCTGGACACAGTCCTCTTGTTAAGTCAAAGAATCACACAATTTCCCTTCAAGACTCAGTATTTGGGATGCATGGATGCAGGGGAATCAGAAACGGGACCAAACATTGACCCTTCCTCCCTAATTATGACATTTAGAATCATAGAATCATAGAATGTTTTGGGTTGGAAGGAACCCCTAGAGGTCATCTAGCCAACCCCCCTGCAGGAGCAGGGACACTGCTAACTAGATCAGGTTGCTCAGAGCCCCGTCCAACCTGGCCTTGAATGTTCCCAGGGATGGGGCCTCCACTACCTCTCTGGGCAACCTGTTCCAGTGTTTTACCACCCTCATTGTAAAGAATTTCTTCCTTATATCTAGTCTAGACCTACTCTGTTTTAGTTTAAAACCATTACCCCTTATCCTGTCACAGCAGGCCCTACTAAAAAGATTTTCCCCACCTTTCCTATAGGCCCCCTTTAGGTACTGAAAGGCCACAATCAGGTCTCCCTGCAGCCTTCTCCTCTCCAGGCTGAACAAGCCCAACTCTCCCAGCCTGTCCTCATAGGAGAGGGGCTCCAGCCCTCGCATCATTTTAGTAGCCATCCTCTGGACTTGCTCCAACAGTTCCTTGAACAGAAACAATGTTTAATATCATGGCTATTTGCCACAAACATTAATCACAGGTAACAGGGGCTCTGAAGAGAAGGAATTTAGTTGATGTAAGTGTCCTGATTTATACTGGGTAAGAGTCTACACTTATCAGATATTTGCTCTTACAGTGGTATTAGTAGTGCTTTTGCAAAATAAAGCAATAGATGAGTAAGACTGTATTTGATAATGTGCTCCTAGAGAATATAATATTATAAAATTCTTGGATAGCTCCTCAGCTGGCAGAACCCCACTGGAGTCCTGCCATTTACACCAACTGAGGATATGGCTGATAACCAATTTTTTACCCTGGGCAATGAAAAGTGTGTTTTGCAATGTGTCAGCTACACTTCACATGCAGGCGAGAGATCCATAATCATTCATGAATGGCAGTTAATTCCTCCTGTACACACTGGCAGAAATGATTAGTGACTAAACTAATGAATGGAGCTCTACACCAGTACTCAGACAAGTGTGGTGGGATCTCATCTTGTTAGTCAACTTCTGTGAACTTCTGACTTCGATGGCAGTTTAGCAATTCTCACATTAGTAACAGCTCCCTGAGTCGCCACAGGATCCCTTTCCACTGGTGAACAATGTTCACAGACAATTCAGCATCACGGTACTTTCAAATAAATTATTGGACTCTTCATTTTATTATTTACCCAGTGCTAATAACATTGCTATGACTTGGCACTAGATCCAATGTTTAACAACAAGGATTCAGTAAAAGGATTGTATCCAATTTGGACTCTGAAGTCGACAAGTCAAATCAATGTAGTTCTAAGAAAATATGTCCCAATGACAATGCAATAAACATACCAAAAAACTCTGGGAAGGGAAATGAATCTTAAAGGGCTACTAAACTAACAGAAGTGAATGGCAGGATTTGGTTAGAGACGGGAAATAGCACAAATATTTGAAAAATGCCCCGACTAAAAAAACACATAATGCATTGTCTTAAAACTTTGGAAAATGTGGTGTAGCAGCTAATGATGATAAATTCCTCAGTGTCACACCCAGCGCTTGGGTACATCTCAAAGCAAACTGTAAGCCTATATGCTCTGTGGAGATATTTATTTTCTCTTTCTCCACTATTTTGAGAAGAATACAGATGTTAAAATTTGGGTGTCTTCTGTATCTGAGGTGAAAAGTTACCAGTGGCTTTCTACCTCTCATTAAATTTCACTATTATTTTTTAACTACTATTGCTGTAGCTAGTGACGAAGTTTCCATGAAGAAATTGTGGTGCAGACTGAGATGCTAGCTCATCTCTGATGAGACTACTGATGCCAAAATTACTCTATAAGCAAAATACTTGCATGGTCTTCTAATCTTAAGTTTATCCCACTACCACTGATTTGTATTTCACCATTCACACTGAATTGAATTCTATTCCACCTTGAGCTAAGACTTTAAGTTTTAATGCCCCATCAGTACTTACTATCAATGAAGTAAAAATTGCCAAGAAGATTGGGCACAACAGTAAGGATTACACAGAGGAATGCATACTAAAACCTATCAATCAAGAGTATTCCTGTATATAATCATCCAAGAACTGAGGACTATGACCTTACTTGTCAAATAAGCAACAGCTTAGGTCTGTTTGTGCGTAGTCGAGAAATCTCTGATATCTCTGATAACACAATCTGAGGTTCTTGAAAAAGCATAGTGTTGCTGGTACACAAAATGGTGCTCTTCCTTTTCATTCATATCTAAATCAGTGTTACACGGGTCTTAACACAGGTATCCGAAGCAAAGTGGTTTAGTGAAGTGATCCTTTGGCTGACAGCCAAAAACTTCTAAGTGCTGTTCTTAGAAATGCATCATATCATTGTGTGCTTTTAGGCAAATCACTAATCCAAACCACATCACTCCCCTTATTTGCAAAACTGGGAAACAAAGACGCTTTCATGTTTTTGCAGAGTTCTTTGAAATCCATGCCTTGAAAGCGTCCTAAGAACATTTGATATTAATGATTAGTATTGTTACTTAAGTTGGAAAACTGAGAACAGCCACTAGTTAATATTTAAAAGGCAGTATGAGCTGTGTTTATCTCCAGGGCGTGAGTTAAAGGGTGTCTTTGACCTCCTCTCATCACTTGTTATGGAGGAAAACATTTTAAATAAAATGTGGCAGATAATAGTTGTGTCTTGGCCATTTTCCAGTATAAATGCTTGCATTTTTTTACTTAAAATTCAGTGAATTGTGTATGTTATTCTTCAGTATGTGCTCCATATTATTGCGGGATGTTATTGAAAAATGCCTACAATTGCTGTTCTTAATATCTGTTATTTACATTTGATAGTGGTGCATGGTCAAATTTTTCTCTCAGTGCCTATGCAAACCCAGGAACATCATGCAAGCACAGCAAAATCAATGAAGTTTCCTGGTTGTAATCAAAGTCAATTTGTTAAATTGAAATTGAACTCTGTGATCTTCCCTGATGAAAAAAAAGGTATAAAGGGGGGAAGGGAGCACAGTCCTGAAGAGTCACCAATAACACTAGGCTAAGCTGCCATCACCCCGGACTTTATCACAAAACAATACTAGACTTAGCTATGAGCAGACAGAGCTTAAAGCAGAAATTCACTGAGTGACCATAAAGCAGCCTTAGGTTTATGGCAGTGGACACCCATCTAGCATACAACTTCCTATAAGTTCACTACTTGGGTGATGGGTGCTACTTACGGAGCCGCCACAGAGGTATGCTTTTTGTGCTGGCTCATTGGGACTGGCGTATGGACATTTGGAGTTAAGCACTGGACCAGACTTCCTATAGCCTAAGAACCAGCCTTATTAAACTAGCATGCAACATGCTGACAGTTTAGCTTACATGGGCAGGGATGATAGGCAGTACTTGTGTGGATGCCGTTACGTAATGACACTTCTCAAAAAAAAAAAAGTATTGTCTGATCATCTTTGAAAACTATGATTTTACTAAGAACATCGTATACTGCCTTTAAAAGGGAATGCTCAGAGAAAAGCAGGATTTACTCACTTTGCCTTTGCAGTGCGGAGGATGCAATGGAAGCAATACAAGCTGCAAAGAAATGTGTTTTATCACACAGGAAGCCATCAAGAAACTCTTCTAGAAGAAGAGACCATATGCGGACTACGACAGCATGATGTATGAGTCACATTGCTGAAATCAACTCTTGGATTCAACAGTGCCATTTGAAGGGACAAAACCATTATTTTCTTTAGCCATTCAAGCAAGGGAAACACACTAACTCAATTGCCAGCACAGCTACCAGAAGGAAATTGTGTATTCCTTTTAGTATTCAAGACATTGCTCTATTGCTTTATTCATATGAAATTCAACATCTCTTTTGAAAACAGCAAAACAATGACTTTGTCTCCATTTTAATTTGGAAGGAGTCCAAATTAAGCTATTATGAGAGATAAATGATATAATGAGAGCTGCATGCAATTTACTGTAAAAAAATGAACAAGCAAAATGACCTCTCAAATGTTTGCATTTTTCTTTTTTGAACTTACTGAAATTTTAATGTTCTAGGTAGTGAAGTCAAGTTTCATATTCAGCTTTCCTGTTAGTGTCAACATGCACATGACAGGTTCCAACTAAGCAGAAAAATAGGACATTAGGATGCCAACCTAGCGTTCCGTTATTATCAAGAATAAATGAACTCAACTTACACAGAGGTTCTATATTAACTGTTTCCAGAATACACTCCTATGTACAATACTGTCTCACAGGAATTTGTCTGACTGGCAAATATTAGATGTTCTGGCAGTGAAAAGAAACTCTGTGAGCCTTTATTATTCCAAGGCTATAATTGTGAACGAAAATACAATGGAAGCACTGGTGAGAGCACGGGCTCCTGGACCCTGTGGTCACAAACCTTTTGAGTAGTAAACTCTGCCAGTTCATAGCAAAGGTCATCTTCAGTTTTGCAGCTTCAGGCTTTCAATCCTAAGCAAGCCAATCAGATCCATATTAAGTGATGAACATATTATGTTAATAAGCATAATTATGCTAACGAACATTCCTTCAAGGAATCTTCATTCTTGATTCATTAGTTAGATATTATCATTAGAAACCATCTGAAAATGTTTTGAAAAACTCAATTAACCCTTTTGGGGCAATCACAGACCTCAACAGACTGGCTTTCAATAATACCTCTCCTATTTATTCCCAGACTTGCACCTGTCTATGGTCACCATTTCACTGGGAGTTCTCTGCCTTTTTCAAATTCTTAATTTTCTTTCTGACAGGGACTTGAACCCTGCCTGGAAAAACAAAACAAAACAAAAAACCCAACAAACCAAGCACCGACAGAAAAACCCCATAATTGTGTTTTATTTCTGAAACCCTCTAAATTTCTTTTCAAGACCCAGTATCTTGATTCAGTGGCTGGTGGCGTTGGTTCTGCAGACTATCTCAGTGGTATCATCTCCCGAACAAGAATGGGAAAAACACTAAAACAACAGCAGTGCTGTCAGTCCGTCGGCACAGGACTGAAGTCCTGTGACTAGCCAGGGACAAGCCTGGGGCTGGCACTATCCTGGCCAGTACATATGCTGTATTCTGTGCTAACAGGAGTCCTTGCTACAGATGGTACTTACTGTTTGCTGTCATATAGCTCCTGTTTCACATTCCTGATCCAACACGATTGCATGCATTTCTAAAGTTACGCTTATACTCCAATACATTAAGGCACAACCAGGATCATGCACAAAACACAATGTTTTAAAGGCCAGCAAGCTATTTGGCCAGATGCATTTGAGGTATTTAAATATTATTCCATCCGTGTGCCTGATATTAATAGCATCTACCTGTGCAAAAATTTGTATCAGTGGATATAAAACATCATCACTCCAGTAAATTCAAAGCCACATCATTTCAGCTCAGCCGCTAGCACTACAAGACTTAAAAAGATACACTTAAGATACACTTTTCTGATGATGAAATACAGGAATATGTCTGTTAATGGTTATATGTTCTCCACAATAAGCCTCCTGTGCCATAAGGTTAGGCTAGTTTACATTCCATAATCAGCAGTGCCCCACCAGTGGGTTTTTAATATGCTTTATTAGCTTAATATGCCTGAACACTGCACTTGCATGTGGAAAGGCCAGGGGATTGTCAACCCTGGATTCTGCTGCAGTGAGAACAGAGCTTGGCAGCCCTGAAGCCCCACCTGTATGAGGAGTGCACACATGGCATCTGCCTGGGCTGACGGCCTGAGAAGTTACAGGTCTTGTGACTCTCCTCTCACCGTTGTGTCATTACTCCACTCCATCAAAACTGAAAAATAAAACATGTGAAGCACTCGGCAGTGACCTGCATAATCTCACAGAGGTCACAGCAGAGACTGATTTATGATGATTGACAACTGCCTATGATTATGAAAACTGGTAGCCAGTATGGCATATATTACTCATGCCTGCAGAACAGGGCACAGAGAAATCATTTTCCCTTTTAGTATTCCTAAAGGTTTACTGTTCTTGGCTTTATTCAAAGAAACTTAAGGCCCTGGGAAAACGATGCAGCATATATAAACAGGGCAAACATTATGTCAAGCTATTTTAAAAATGTCAGTCTGTTAGTTGATGTAAGGTTCTGACTTAATATGTAAGAGAAAACGAATGAGTCTGAAAATCTCTGTTTAGTAGTTTAGAAAATGGGATCTGAGATTGCTTTAAACAAGGTCATAAAGACCTCTCAACCTTTCCTTTTATTTATTTTTTTGCAAATACAGTGACTGGCTTGATGGTGCACCACAGACAAATATCTACATGCTTCACATAATGAAACAGTGTCATTACTTTATCTGGACAAACTCCCAGTGTAATTGCAACCAAAGTAAAACATCTCGGAGACTGCGACGAAGTGTCAAAACAAGAAATAGAATAGCATAGACCTGAGATGTTTTCCATTTGCAGACCTTCATATAGGTGTCTTTTTTCATACTTTTAGCTGTATATTGGAAAGCATAATTTGATGATAGACGTGAAAGTGTGTATTAGTTTTTATTTTGACAAATTCATTAAACATCACATAGCTTGAAAAATGAACCAGGAGGCACTAAGCCAGCCTGGGAAGATTGTACTTCATAAACTGAATTGCTCACATGGGCAACATTTTGGTGGAAGTTATAGATTTTCTAGCATATCCCTGATAGATAGCACTAATATAACTTCAATAAAAACTCCGGATATGTCAATATAAAATTTTTTCTAGCATCGAAAGATGTAAGATACTTCAGCTAATAAATTGGAAGACTCCCTATTCCTCACGGTACGCTAACTTACACATCGGATTATAACAAGTATTGAAACCATCTAAGGTACAGCAGGCAGCTGTAGGTTTGCTGCTTATAAAAGTTGCACTAAATTAAGTTATCAATATACTATAGACAATAATTGGGATTTAAGATCTAGAACAAGCATTTCTGTGAAATGTTAACATTCTTCTATTTTTAACTGTTAGATAACATATAATTTTTCAAAACTGACAGATGAATGAAAAAGATAAACAGCATTTGCTGCATACAATTGATGTTCCTTCTCTTTGTTCCCAACACACGACCCTTCACCTACCTGCCTAAGATTTACTGACTTTTTTTAAATTGCTACCACTTCCAAATTGATTTGGTACAAGGAGTGCAAACAGGTATCTTGTTCTGAAAGAAAAACAGATCAAGGACCTAGAAGGCTGCCAGTGCATGAGGACAGGACAGCATGTATCTACACACACATATATACGTATATGTGCATATGTGTATGCACACAAACATAAACGTACAGCAATAGATTTTGTCCAGGTTTAAATTATGCCTCTATTTTTGCACCCTATAAACAGTGACCTACCACAATAAGATGCACACTCACAAAATGTGACTGGAAATGGCGTCCTGATTGTCTTTACACATGCAATTAGCAGTAACTATGTAAATAGAAAGAAGACAGGGAAATGCACAAATGTTTGAATAATGATGGTTTTTAAAACTGAAAAAAGATACCATGGTAGAAGGTTACCAAGTGTGAAGCAGGATGCTGGCAGGAATTTGAGACACTACTTGGACTTGGCTAAGAAAATTCCCCAACTTTTGATACAAAAATTTATTGTGGACGGGTTGGAATCAGTAGCAAGTACCATACTTAGATGGCCATAGATGGCTTCCTCAGGCATACTAACCATTCCATACTTTCACAAGGTTCAAGAGAGACTTCCTAGCCAACATTACAAATAGATTGTACAGACTTTGTGATTATGCAGTACTTTCAAAATAATCACTGCATTATAAACGAAAAACTATGTTGAAATATCTCTAAATAAGTTATGTTAATGAACTTTTAATACTGCAGAGGTAAGTTCATCTGAACAAGGTATGAGCAGTGTGATGAAGTTCCTTAACTGTGGGATCTCAGGTTAATAGAATGCACTTTAAAGGCCCAAAACACTGCAATGCATCTGACTAAGAAAAAACAGTGCTCATTGCTAGCTTTCATATTCTTGACTTGCAGATTCCTATATTTAAATATATCAGCACCAACACAACAGAGGTGGTGTTTTTTTTTTTTTTTTCTTTTTCCTATCACAGGCACTTTGTTGTACTTCTACCTGGTATTTGCCTCTACTCCAGCCCAGTAAGATGATAATATATCATGGAAGACTTTTTGAGTTAAAAACAAAGGATAATACATTCAATCTCTTCAACTGGTGAAATCACCAAATGTTCAGTGATCTACAGACAGCTGTTCTGCATTCAGTGAAGGGGGATGCTCCATATTCATATGAGAAACATTGCTCAAAATACTGTTCATCCTTACCCAGGAGCCTTAATATTCAGGTTTCTGAATACTAATGTATAACATTAAACTGGTCAATAGGATCTGAAGGCATATCAACACCTAATGTGGATACACACTGCTGCCATACTGGCATGCAACTTCTGGCATAAAATGCTGTTCTCTAAGAAAGGCATGCTACCGGCAGAGTTCGGCTTCAGCTAAGAGCTTCCAAGTACACAGTACTAGGAAGAAAGAGATGCAGGTTCCGAGTGGTCTGACTGAAGGGTACATCTTCAGTACCGTTTCTTTAGAAGAATGCACGGTGACTCCCTGTACACTCATGCTGCAGGACAAAAGGTTGAAGCTTTCCTTACCTATGTCTTTGGGCCCCTGGGAAAGAATTTGCTTTCCTCCTTCCTCAATTTATGCAGGCCATGCAGTTTCCAGAGTGCCAATGTGATCCATTACATAATCCACAGTAGTATTCCCCAATATCTAATTCCTGTCAAACTCATTAAAAAAAAAAAACAAAAAGACAATAAATTTGGATGCTTGTTAAATTACAATTACTATTACTGCCAAATACCTTCATTGCTTCCAAATATTGACATGACTCAAAATTCAATTTCTTGACTCTCAAAACCTACATTGGATAATTTGGAAAAACTATTTATTCTTTCAGTTAAGACACTGGATGATTTTATTCTTCCTTAAAAATACCCACAAATTGCCTCTCTTTTTGCTGTCTGGGACAAAAAAATGAACATACGTAGAAAACCTTTTGGCTTTGTTGTTGGTCAAGTACAACAGAAGGGGAAGAAGGTGTTACATTCACAAGATGTTTGAAGATGGTTACAGTACTGGTAAATACTTGAGTAAGATTTTCTCTTCTGTGAACAAATGCAATAATTTCCATAATTCATTCATTAAATGTATAAATGTACAGGGTATAAATTCCTTCATGTTTTTTCTCTTAACAAATACATGATTAATCTAATATCCATTCTGCATATTCTTCCAGAAGATTCTCTCACTTCTGAAAAGTGAGGAACTCAGAAGACAAAAATCAGCAGTTGATCCTGTCACTACACTGGCTTCCAGAGAAATATCTGTGGTAAGAGCAGAATTGCCATGCTGTGGATCAAAAGCAGAATTTAAACTGAATTACTGAACTACCTATAGAAATTTCCTCTGTAAGAAGGTGAGATGGGAGGAAATTCCATCCTGTACAGAAATACTAACTTCACGCTAAGTTAGTGCTACAGCGTTCTCACCAGAAGTTGGAAAATCAAAACCATTTTAGTCCTAAAATCTTTACTCCATAAACATGTTTTTACATGCTCTGTATGTTTCTTATATGTTTTCAAGAAACAGCATCGTTCTGAAGCTAGAGGCTCTTTTGAAGGTGAAGTATTTGTCAAAATTAGGAGGCAGCAGTCAGGAATGTTTAGAAGGAAATTCTGGTAGCAAAGTTGCTAAGGACAGACAGCAGTTCGCCTTGGTTTGTCCTCCTGACCAGAGAAGAAAGCCAGATCCCTCTTTTCTTACATCGGCCTTGTTTCTAACGGCAAAGCCATTTATTGATGGTCCACCCACATTGCTTGCAAGCCATAATGCAGGGGAATACTAAATCAGATAATAGTAGAGGTTAATAAAATTTGAAATGCTTAGAGATTCGACTAGGCAGAGAAAAGCTCTTCAAGTTCATGAATCTCCTTACTGTTACATTCCGGCACAGCATTCCCCACCTGTTAAACGGAAGCAATTATGGTATCTGAACAGACTGCAGGGATGACCTGAACCTTGTTCACAACAGATGAGAAAATACGACATATTGCTGAAATGTCTGAAAGACCTTTAAAGCTGGTGGAGAGGAAATATCAATGAAAGTGGGGAGACTGAAGGCTGGGCTGCAGGTAGGTCTATGAGACCATAAAAGCACTAAGAGCAGGACTTACTGTATAGACATAGCTGAAACAGCAATTCATAAGAGCAGCAACTTAAAATGAGATGTTTTATAGTAAACATATGTGTATGTGTGTGTGTGGATATAATACACATATATATCTCATATCACCAGCGATGACAGAAAAAGTAGGTACTCATGTATGTGAGCACATGCATGCTGGCAAACTGTATCTGACAAAACAAGCACAAGTTTTCTGGGGTACCTTTTAGTAGGCTAAAACTTAGCCTCTTGTAATGTGAAGGAAGTTGGCAACAATTTAAAATTTAATTTCAAATTGATTCAAAGATAGTCCAGTTCGGACTTTAAGGGCAGTACTCAAAAATTAAATTTATTGGACTGGCTGGCAAAGCCATATTATGATTGAACCTATTTCCTAGCATTAAAACTTATACAAATTATTCTTGACACTGCAACTGTTAAAAATTTATGCAGACATAGAAAAGGAATAATGTTGCTGAATGTTTAATGCTATTCATTTCCCAGCACTGCCTAGGAATAAACAGGAATGACATGTTCCTTTCTGATTATGGGCTGTGAGGAAAGATCAGCAGCTTCTTCGTGCTGATTCCTCTGTCCTGTGTGCTTCTCTCCGAACCTTCACGTCTGCTTTAGACTTGTTGCCCGCTAGCATATGGTGCACTTGTGTGTGAAGGTACTTCCGCAAAACAAGAATAAAGTGGGTTTTTATTTGATAAATTTCTTTTACCAGAAGTGGAAGCTATTCCTTTCATATTGTACTAGACACACTAATTGCCTTAAAGGTTTTCCTTCTTGATTTTAGCTATGCTGTGATTTCTTTCTTATCTCCTATTCTCATCACAATAAAAATATCTAAGAACAATACATAGAAAAGAGATATTTCGGTTTTTCATCTATATAGAACTGTATTTTTTTGGGTGGTGTGAATCAGTCTTTTGAATATCATCCTAGGATTGCTTTACCAGTATTTCTTTACTTACACAGTTAGGTAATTGCTATTTGATTGTCAAATCCAGTGCAAAATAGGTATGTATTTTAAACTTAATCGTATTATTATCCATTTTAGAGTCATAGAAAGCCAAGGCTGACTGTATGAATAGGGCCTTACTGATGTGTTTTAATGCCCACTCAGGCATTCCTCAAAATGATGGTCAAGATGTTGATTCTGACTAAATGAAGCTGAAAATCAGATTTTCTCAATATATCACATCAGCATACACATCTGCTGATCAGTGTTAATTAGTCCTATATTTTCCAATTTGTAATCTGTATATGTTTTATTGGGAGGTAAGTAGTAACACATTAGCATATATAATCTCTCTTTGGAAAGCTTCTGCTGAGCAAGTGACCAATAAATTGCTGTTAATGTAAACATTCATCAAATTGAATGCCAGTATGGAAAAGACTCAAGTTTAGAGGGAAAATCACCTTTCTACCATGTATCTTAATCTTGAACTATAATTAATTAAGACCATGATCTTATCTAAATATTCAATGACAAAACAACAAAACAAATATATTTGGTTTGACATCTTTTATGCCACCGTGAAGAGCTAATCACTTCACCATTAGTGCATGGCAGTCAGTCCTCAATGGTGAATTACATTTCCATCCATTGGATGAAGGAATAAAAAAAAAGGGGGGGGGGGCATAAATTAGTATGAAATGATTTAATCTGAGCAAGAAGAGGTCAGCGTATAATGCCAAAGTGATGAATACTTCACAGAAATGTAATGACCTATATTTGGCCTAAACAAGCTATTGTATGACCATAAATGTACCACTACTGTGAAATGAGGATTGCAGTTATAGTATGTAAATGATAATAAATATATAAAATACAATCGATTGTCATGAACAGAGAAAGTGCTGAAATTACAGTGCTGCTGTGCACTGTAATAACATTCTTTATGTTATTCACCCTTCAAAATTTCTCTTATTCTTACAGGGCTTGTCTTTCCTTAAAAAACCCAAACCACTAAAAGAAGTGAAGCTAAACCAGTCTTTTTATGAATTTCCCAAGGTACGACTATACACATAAACAAACTGGACTGGACATTTCTATAAAAGGAATGTTTATCTTTAAGTTTAGCCAAGAAAAGGAAGAATTTGTGAATAGTTCACAGAGAGGCCAATTGGAACACTGGAACTTCTCAGATTTAGTGCAAATACAGATAAAATAGGTTATCTAAAATAAGAAAAAGTATTAAGTCAGAGAAGGCCAGAGTAGTGAGATGACTTAAAACTTAGTTATCTATGAATCTTACATATATTCTTTTTATTAATGACAATGGGATGTATACAGAAATCTACTAATTCAAAAACATTCTCCTCCTAAAGGTAACTGATCTAGAAATACCTTCTGTCACATGCTTCCACGTAATAATTAGAGGGGGACAGACCACAAAATAGAAGTGACCTAGAAGACCATGATGATGTGCCAAAGGAGACAGGAAACTAACTGATGAAACGAAGAAAGGCAGGACGGCTTTCTAGACCAGACATGGTAGGCAGTGCATTAGTTGTTGAGGGGACAAACCCATGCGCTCTCCTGCTAAGTGCTGACAACCATCAAGACTCACTCACATCAATAGAAACTGAAAAGGCACAATGTTTCATAGCAACATGACTTCAGAGAACAAGACTGAGAAGGTAGAAAGGGATGGAAATAGCGTGTGAATTTATGCAAACTTTTAGCTGAAAGCAAAAGAGCAGAGCTGAGGCCTTAAGAAAAAATAAAGTAGATTATTTGTCAAAGCCTGGAAGTCTCAGTCTACCAGGCCTAAATAGTCAACAAGAGGAATCTAAAATGGGAGGTCTGGGGTTTGGTTTTCTTCCTTTTCCTTTCCTGTTTGCTTTTTAGATATGGAAAACTGGGGAGACTGGTTAGTGAGAATTATTTTGTGGTGTTACATTTCTTTATTAAAAAGTGCCATTGTTCAAGCAGATCCTGTACTACAAAACAATCATGCAAAGGTTTTGCAAAAACACACAAAGGTATGTGGCAGTTTTCCTCATTGCTAAGGAGTGGGGGACGTACTTTCAGAGGGAGATGAATGCTGAAGAACAGCTGCCTTTTGTAAGAAAAGAGATGGTTCATTCCTTGACTGGGTTTCTAAGTAGGTTGGTCTCCTGATCAGAATAGCCATTTGGTTTTTTTATACTATTTCTTTACTATTTCCTTGTAACTTTTTTGTGTCAAGTTTGTTTTGACTGATATTGGTTTAATTGCAGTAATAAACACAAAAAAAATCCTTTAAAATTAGCATTATTTACCACAAAAAAAGAAGAAACACTGTCTCTGTAGTAAAAACAGTAAAAGCTCAGCAGGTTTTGGTACTGTTTTCATTTCAGTTGCAAAGATTTCATGGGAAGGAAAGTATAATTACCACCAGGTACAGCTTTGACCTTAACACATACCTCAAAAGACAATTAGGTTCAGCTCTGAGGGTTTTATCTTTAAGCCTCTTGCTGAATGAAACCACTTTCTTTCTATAGTCCAGACTTCATTAGGTGCCAAACATACTATTTGTGGCTGTGATAGAGCACCAGATAGTTAATGTTCTGGCTGTTATAGCATATGCATAATAATCTATAGATCACGCAACTTTCTTAAATTTTCCTCTGCTGACTCCCTTCTAATACATCTTTGAAGACATGTGTGGTTTCATTCTTTATTTGTTTTACCTAATGCTCGCACCCATTGTGAATAAACATGAATAAAACTTTTGAAGGTGGTTATTACAGTTATCTATATGGAGATTTGGGTAGCTTTCAGTGATATACACAATACACATGCTGCCAAATACGCAACTCATAGAGCTCTGATGAGGTAAAATCAAACCTGAGCAAGGTAAAATTAGGCCTGAGCAGCACTTTTTTTTTCCTTTAAATGAACAGTTTGATCAGGCTGTGAGTTTACATACAACTTCTGGAAAAAAAACACTAATAAAAGAAAAAAATTTGCAAACTGCAAAGACCATGCTTTCAAAAGGAGAAAAGGATGAAATGAAAATTGGGCTGTATTCCCTGTTAACAAATTGCTCTCCAGCATTTCTTCAGTATATTAGCCTGAGGTATGTCCCGTGGACACAGCATCGAATACATGCGTGCTGTGTGTGTTCATGAATAGTAAGCAGGTATGAAATCGTGTGATTAATAAAGAGGAATCAAATTGCCTCACACAAATAGGCCTGAAAAAATGAAGAGATCATTGCAATGTGTCTAAGGACCTGTAAACCCAAATCAGATAATAAGGACAAGGTACTGATGAGGTAGAAGAGAGATATTTGTGCAAGGTTTAACAGTGGGGTTTTTTGCTCTTTACAGCTAAAATTATAAGCCTATTAAGAAAAGAGTTTTTCAGTAAGTCAGAAAATATGAGATTCATTCTGTTTTCACAGGAAAAGGAGAATTGCAAGAGTCAGAAGAACAACCAGAGCTATGGCAGAGCACTATATGATAATGGGGAAAGTCCATGCTTCTAGTGCCTGGGTTTGACCTCTGAAAAGGCACCAAACCACTAAGCATCAAGTTTTTTTGTTTCCTCTATGCCTACTGTTCTTGATTTGGTCAATGGGGCTAATATAACCTTTGTTCTGAGAATAGAAACATTAAAAACTGAGTCAGTATTATGGTAACGGGTAACATTTTGTAAGCGGGACAGAGGAATAGCTTCTCTAGGCCTGTTACAGCAGGGACAAGACAGGCCTTGTTCAAATATGAGAAAAACCTTCCAAAACAGATTATTGTTTTGGGACTTCCTTACGATTTAATAAATACATAAATACATAAATAAATAAATAAATAGAAATCCCCGTACTTTTTTCCCTGTAAACCTTCTCCTTCATCAAAGAATGAAGCATATTTCTTTCGAAGCATTTATTGTCATTCTTTCTATATTTTGTGTGACCACTATTGTCTACAAAAGACAGAAGATGGTTATTTTCTCCAAAAAACCCCAAAACGAACAATGTTTTTCTCTGTGCAGTGTTGCGCTGTGAATCAAGTACTTGACCCACGTAACTTTTTTCATGACCGTGAAAAGCTCCAACTCTTCTTACTCACAAAATACACTGTTTCCTTTTGGTATCTTTTGAGTCTGTCACAATGCAAGTCTTTATAATTACTTGTGTTGCCAACCTTGATCCATTTGGAAGTTTTTGTAGCTACAGAAATTTAAGATCTGTCAAAAAATGAAAAGCAAGAACCTGAAATCTTGATAGGAAGACTTTTCTCAATGGATTTTGTGAAAAAAAACTGTTTCAGGGAGGTAAAGCAGTATTTTATTAACCAAAAGTCAAGGCATGTGGGTACCTAATGCTCTTCTGAAGCAATGAGATTTAAGTGCCTAAATATTTTTGCAAACCTAGGCCTTGGACAAAGATGAATGATCACATGATATGAATTGAGATGTATTTAAAAGACATGTAGATGTGGTGCTTAGGGACACAGCTTAGTGGTGGACTTGGCAGTGCTAGGTTAACAGTTGGACTCGAGCTTAAAGGTCTTTTCCAACCTAAATGATTCTGCATTCTATTCTATTTTTTTCCTTATCCTTTAATTTTTCCCTCATTATGCCTTAGTCTCTCCTTCTCCCATTCCCTTCACTATTGTTACAATTCATTTGCTAGTAAACAAACAGTGCACTTTTCTAATTCCTCGACTTCAGTGTGCTATAAATCAGCCTAAGGACTATATAGTTTTACAAATGTGAGACAGAACGAATAGCAGAATAGGTGGTATAAATGAGATGAAGTAAATATCTCCTGACTAGCTCATGGATTCAGGAACTGCCACTGTCTGCATGAGTCAACTCAGACGACACACACGCAGAGAGCAGTGGGCCACGCTACTGCCGTATCTACGTTAGGAGTCAGTAGAGGATGGGGCGACAGAACCAGCTGTTACTGAAGACTTGATGCTTGTTCCACACACGTTGAGGAGGATTTATTGTGGGCAAACTTTAGGCAGGTTCATTGGGGTTTGGAAGAGATTTGCTGTTTTAAGTTAAACTGAATGGAATCCAGTTCACGTGCTCTGAGATTATATGTAATGTGAAACAAAGCACAGCACCTGAAAATGAACAGATGAGCTTTAAAGTGCCCTCCTGCTCCAAACCTGAACACTGATATAAGTGCATCCTATGTCATTCAAAATTCTCTCAATTTCAGAAGGATCATATGTAATTTTCCCAATCAATTTTTGGGAAATGGACCTAAATGGAAATTGTTTTTTAAATAGGAAGTGATATTGTCCTGATCAGAGAAAATAGTAATTTGCATTGTAATAGGAAGCTTATGTGTCTTGTTCCAAATTGTCCGGGTGGACAGGAAGAATTTGTAGAGAAGAGATGTTACAATCTAGTATACCTATAAATGTAAAGGTTAAAAAAGCCTACAAAAATACCGCTTGAAATTTAAAATATTGTTTATGAAAGGAATGCTTTTTAAACCTTTCAGAATGACCGCTAGTGACATTTTATCCTTTAAGGATGAGAAAAATAATGAGGGTATTTTTTTTTTTCCTCCAAATGTGGAGCACAGTCAGGTGAAACTGAAACTGAATTCCCAGCTAGAACTCTGCTGCAGCTTGCAAAGCTACCTAAATCAAAGTGACAGTCCAACCAGGAACTGAGAAATATGTCACAACAAATTCTTTTAAAATATAAAATAATTTCACATGCTCTGCAGACCATTACCATTTTGTAATTGTAAAGAGAGATGAAGATTACACAAGGGTATTTCAGGTGTTCTTTACCATTATCCATACACACATTTTTAGTGATTGCAACTCTTCTATTGCTCTGTTTATTAAGAAGGTGCTTTATGTAGAACATCTTCTAGGCCTATAATCTTAAGGAAATCTTTCTTTACATTGTGTCATTTGCATTTTTTCATTATTTTTTACTATGAGTAACCTGTGTAATTCATTCCATGAAAAGATTTTTTTCTTTAAAGACATCAGACCTACTTTTTGGATCATTAAGCAGTGCATAATCTTCAAATGGGACATTAAAAACTGTAATCAGTGACATCACCATGACAACCGATTAAGAAATGTCTAGAGAAGCTTCTGAAAATGTAATTTTTTAATATAATACATTTAAATGAGTTCATCAGAACAAAGCACCCTAAGTAGATTTATTGTGAACTGAATATCTGGAAATAATTTGGCTATATAACTAACACTAAAAATCTTCTGAATGTGACTTCAATAGATTGGGGGGGGATCAAAATTCTCCCTGTGACTTCGATAGTTTAGCAGGGGGAACATCAAAAGAAAAATTTGGTTTTCTTGCACTAAGAGAAACATTCGGTCCCTGAGTCACAGAACTATGGCTACTGATCCTGCCACCACTTTGTGCAACAGCTTTGCTTTTGTCAGAAGGCAGCTCTAGCAGAGAAAGGTGCTATCTCTGAGCACAGAAGATCTGATCTTCATGACAAACGTCACCAAAGACAGTATCTGATTCCTCGTTCATGCATGTTAAGGTCCAAAAAAGCAAATTCTTTAGAACTCCTGCATAGCAGCTACCTGACTTTAAAAAGCTCTGAAGTTCCTACATGCAAAGATTTGTATCCCTAAGGATGAATGTACTTCAGTTGGAGGCATTAAACAAATTAGCTCCTTAAATACCGAAGGGATTTACAGACCAAGGCTCAGCCCATCTTTTCTAAGTCTTTTGGTCTTACTACATCACACATCGCATTTAATTAATTTTGGTGCGTACTTCTTTCTATATCATTTACAAAGTCTACTAACTTGTAGCTACATATTACACCAGGTGAGGCCCCTAAGAATGAAGCATTGCTGAAATCCCTGTTGTGCCCTAGCCCCTAGTTATTACAAGATGCTTTGCCCATTGTGCTGCCCGCTCTAATGAGTGAAATTGGAAGTAGCAGAAACATTGTTATGGCACACAACAACAGTAAAATATAAATAAAACATGCCATAAAACGCCTACCTGCAATATATTGTGTTACAAGGTTATATAAATTATATACTCAGTAGTTGAGAAAAAGGCACTCATGAGAGTAAAAGCCAATCAAAATAATATATTTAAATGTATCAACAAAAGCTTAAAAAGAAAAAAAAAAAAAAAAGTACTTTTACAGATAATCTGTTTGAAGAGATTGTCCCCGGCTTCTGCCAGCTGTGTTTATTATGCCCTTTTCTAGATTAGCTCTTGTGTTAGTTACATCTGTTGCAAGCAGTATGTATGTTTAAAATAAAGCAAAATACTGAATTGTGGTAAGTGTTGTGGTTGCATGACTGGGGGGTGGAGGAGCGGGGCTAGCTTTTCACACAGCATACAGCTTTCCCTTAGAATGGTATCTCCTTTTCCTACTGCAAGGAGTTCATGGTAGGGGCTGTATCTCGTCTACTGTGAACTGGCACTGCTCTGTCTACATTGTCTGGGTCTGTGATATTTTACATCAGCTGCAAATCTGCCTCTTAAACCATGCTGCTGCCTCCTAAAATGCTGTGAATCTAGGTGGGTTTTAGTCAAGAATTTTGTCTAAGACTGATAAAAGAGTCTACTAGCTTCAGGATGCTCACCGTCGAAACGTTTTAAAGGAATTGCAGGAAAAGGTTTTAAACGCCTTCTGAAAATTGGGTGTTTTGAATTGGTATCAAAACTATAGGCATTCCCAAATCACCAATCCCTTTTGAAAACCCAGGCCATTATACTTACAAAACACTGACTCTCAATTAAACTCCTTGTTATTCTTTTACTAATGAGACACTTTACCAGCCTGTCATCACCCGCTGTGATTAATTCTCTACTTGTAAAATTTTAGCTCTCTCTCTGCTGCTGCTGTTAATGTGCTTTGTACCAAATAAAAATGAAGTTGATGTTTACAAATCCTGTCTGGAGGTTGCTTTAAAAAAGCTCTTTGGCTTACATTAATGAGGCCAAGTGTACTGATTTTTGTTCAAAATTGTTCTGGATAATTAAACACTGTAACAGACTACCACGGAAGGTGTGAAACTCACCATTGCCTAAAGAGCTTTATAATATTCTGTCTTTTAAAATACATACTTTGTTATTACCTGCCTATGGTTCACATACATACACAGGAATTCAGATTGCAAGATCGTATGCATTCTTTTAATCTTAGTAGCATGTGTGAATCTAGGAATAAGCATGAGAAAACATTTCTAAAAACGAGGATCTATGTAGTCATATAGTCATCTTGAATAAAAACTGATTTGAAAAAAACTACAGCAGAGAATCTTGCACCGTGGAGTGCACATCGCATTACTAAGGAAGTGTGAAATTTATCTCAAGCAGATCAGGAAACAAGAGTCGTAAGGAACAGAAACCTGCAATTCTGTGCTGTGTCACCCCTTTGCTTTGAGCTGCACAGTTCTCCAGGACAGGACTTTCCCTAGGATGTTTTCTAAAAATATAAGTCAACATGCAGTTGTTGACTTGTATAATTATGGCTATACCCCCCTCTCCCAGTTCTGCATATTCTGAACCCAATCCAACTCACAGTCCAAGACATGAGTGAAAAATAGTTCTGAACTACACTTTCACTGTTACATTGTAATGTGTTTGCAATTCAACACTGGATGCCTGAGCACCCTCCTGTATTAAAAGAACTTCAGAAGCTATTCTGCCTCCCAATTTATAAGGAATGTAGGAAGACAATGTCTAATTCATCTAAAAAGCACAGTGGCAATGTTCAGATTGCAGGCCTCTCAGGAACTAATGTATTTAAAGAGCTTTTATGCTGGAGACAGTTAGCTTTCTCCCTTTTTCATACTAAATAAATTTCATTAAATTAAATAGGATGAAGCCATCTGCTTTAAGTCTTCTAATCTTAAAATCTTCTAATGCCTTGCAAATCTCAAATGTCCAAACCTCATACAGTAGATCGGTCTTGCAAGAATGCAGATTTCTAATCATACTCATTCTTCAGTTTACTCAGATACACATATTTACCAAAAACATACACACAATTTTGTATTGTAGTGCTGTGCTTTTATATGTTTGTGTCTACTGTTTTCCCAGAGCCAGAGGATTCCTACTGCCATCCTGGAAAAATGCTTCACTTTCAGAAATTTAATACATGCTAAAAAGGAACAGATAGATGAAACTTCATATTTATTATAAAACTAGAGAAAATGTGGCGGAAAAAACCTCTAGCATACAATAAACAGGTGTGTATAAATCACTGTCCCTCCACTGAAAGAGCAACAGTGGAAGCCAGATTATCATGAAATATGAACACACAAAGACTGGAAGCCACGATAAGAGAAAAACGGACTATTGAATCTCAAGGCCTGCACTTTTCTTCCCTAACGTACGGAATGAAAGCCAGCAAAATCTCAAACCCTCTCCTTCCACTTGAAATCTGAAACAATCCTCAAAACCAGAGAACTGAGAAACAGTGCTTTAAGCTATGTTGTTAGAACATTTACTATTCAGAACCATAATAAGAATTAATGGAAAAATATGTTTTTTTTTTTTTTTCCTGTCTTTAACAGAGGAGAATGACTTCTTCTGAAAACATGGAAACCACAATTTTAAATTTTTTTCAGGATTTTTTTTTTTTTTTAATATAGCCTGAAATGCCAGGTGCGATTTATATATGCAGTGAGATATATACTTTAGAAAAGGGATATTTATTATATTTGCTTCATTTTACTGCTGTGTCAGTTTGGGTGCAAGATGTGATAGTTCTGGCGCTGGTGGACACCTATCCATGGGAAATTACACTGAGCTCAGCAGAGTATTTCATAGGAACCCATGAATAGTGGGATCCTTCCTTTATTTCTTTCCTAAGATCTAAGCTGAAAATCTAGGGTATGTCTACATGGATGGGTACAAACACGAGTCCTCTCAGCCAGCTCCCAGTTGTATGAGTTCAGATAATTTCCACTCAAAGCATCACATAGCTTTGTTACTGCTTAGTCAGGCTAGTAACACCCCACCAGATAAACCTTTGTAAGCGCCAACTCCTGAGTCCCGCTGTGCCACCTTGCCATTCATACTTAGTTTAAAAGTACCATTTCAGGATTGCATCATTTGGAAACGTATATGGAAAGCATTTAAAACTGTATCTCTATGTATTATACCTGTTTCAAACTACAGCCCAGATCTGAAATGAGTACAGAGAAGCATCATTAGGCATCATCATTGAATCCAGTACTGCAAGTCTAGAATACTAAACAACATCAGCCACGGTGCTGCCTAAGTTATTTGCAATTGTACTGAGTACATCAGTAGGAAGCAGTTACTGGACTGACCATATTCCACGTGAAGTCAGATTAAAAGTGCCCATTAGCTTCCATGAGAAAAGCCAGCCAATAAAATACCAATTGTTCAATTCTGTTTGCTTATTTTTCTGTCACCGCATTTTCATTAAAATTATTTATCTTTCCTTACTAGGAACCCGCCACATTGATACTAATGAGTAATTGTGAATACTCTACCAGGAGCTTTTCAACGTGCATTTAAAAAAGGAAGCCAAATGATTCTGTGGTTTTCTGATACTTAACAAAACCAAAATTATTTACTACAAGGGCATAGCTTAAATCATTTACTGTACTCAAGCTGTTACAAACCTACAACAAATAAGCAAATACTTTGAGAAAGCTTTGAACACTGAGATTTTACTCCTTTTAATGCATTTAGAGCCATGCATTTTGTGACCAAAGAAAGAGAAAGGAGGATGGCAATCAGGTTCATAAATCAGAGTCATCCATTCAGTTGTGTTGACTGTGAAACGCTAAAAGTTAAGCTCTGTATGGGAAGCCCTGTCGGATTAGTTACATCGCATCTTTTCAGTTCTCTGCGGGCCAACCTCCAGCAGTGCAATCAGCCCCTGAGCGCCTTTCACAGCTGTGCTCCCCCACTGGACGCGGTGGGAGCCCACAGGGGTGCAGGGAGCCCTTCCTACTGCCTGCGCTGCAGGGTGAGGGCAGAGCTGCTTCCAATTTTTTAAGTCTCTTCCCCTTTTACACTGGTCCAGACAGTGATGCAGTAAACAGCATTAATGTTTTAAAAAGGTAAATAGCAAATATCGGTATCACTATAAACTAAGATGACAATTGGGGACAAATGGATAACGAGTCTAGGCACTGCTTTCTTAAGTTAAATTATTGCAAGTAGCTCGATTGTACAACGTATGAGAGAAACATGTATAAATAATATTAAAATACATTACTACAGGATGTTATCCATTATTTCGTAGCGCTTATACATTATAATGTGCATTAGTTCTTACTGTTCTACTCAACACTGCCCTAAATAACTAAGGGGGAAAATGTGTATTAATCATTTACTGATTACTAATATATTATTTATAAGTGGCCATAAATTAAAAGCATAATTTTACAATAAAAATGTGTTCCTTAAGGCACAGACATGATGAACTTCATGTAGATTCTATACATTTGTATGTTTAACAAAAATTAGATGTAGTTTAGGGTTAAGTATGAGGGAGAACCTTGTACAAGTGAAAATTATATATACCAACGAAGTGCTACTGCCCTAAAAAGAACTATACAACATATTGCGGTACGCAATACTAGAGGTCAAGTTTTATTTTCCTCCCATAGTTTACTCATCTTCAAACTACCAATCCCATTGAATTCAATGGAAAAAAGTTTCAAATTACTTAAGCCACAGTTGATTGGGCCATTTGATATATCTGAAATATATTCAGTGTAGAAATGTCTTCTCCCTTCTTGCTGAAGATATACACAGGAATAAAATATGTTAGCAAAGATATAAATGTCAGGGATGTCAATAGGATTTAGAGATAGATTATATATGCTGCAATTTTCAAGATATCCTAAATGGGTTTGGACCATCTCTAATGACAGGCAAAATGCAGAGCTTATCTGAGGATTGACAGGGACATTGGCTCACCTGTGATTTACCTGCATGCTATAAGATCAAAGTTGTATTTCTGCTATTGAAGAATCAAATTAGAAACCTGATTAAGAGTTGCCCCATAGTCTCCCTGTACTCCTCGTATGGAAGAAATAATCTAAGCACGTCACTTGGGGCACTCTGCCAATTCTAACTGTTGTTACCAACTCACCCGCACGGAGGGGCACAGTGCGTCGCAGACTCATCCACTGCGCGGCTACCTGGACAGGAAAGGCAGCGTTCAGGGCTATCGCCTACGCCGGTAACGCCAACAGTCAGCACGCGGGAAATGGAAATCTCGCCTTCTATCTATGAAAACAGATTGTCCATGTGTAATAGGATGCTGACTTAAAATAAATTTGAGTTCTGTAAACTTGTAATTTTTGAAAAAAAACTTGTGTGTTTACTAGAGCAATTTGGAGGAAGATGATGCAACCAGCACCAAAATACTATCAGCAATATTTTTATCAGCTGCAGACCCAGACATTAAATCCTCCCCCTGTACCCCGCATGCCACCTGATACTATGGATGGCCTGGCTGACATGCATGTGGAACTACCTTCTAAAGTAAATGAAGCTCCAAAGTATTTCTCCTACAGACGTTTTAGTCATGCAAGTTTGGGGTGTTGATTGAAAGTTTTCTCATTCTATTGATTATACAAAGCCTTTCCAGTGAAAAGACTGTGCATACCATTAACTCCCATCTAAGACACGGAACTCTTGGGATGCTACAAAAAAAAGTGGTTTTTTTAGGCCAAATACAGGTTTCTTTTTCACAGGTAAGTTTTCTACAATTTTTTCCTTCATTTTCTTTTTCTTTATGCTCAAAACGATTTTTAGGCAAAAGCACCCTTTGGTGAGCAGCATCTGTTCAGCATACTAGTTCAGTTAAATATTGCCTGATAACTAATGAAGCTCATATGTTTTCTACAGGTTTTTCTTGAAGCAAACTTTTCTGTTACTTGTATTTGAATTTTCTAAGAGTTATTTCTCTTCCAGGGAAGCACTCTGAAACAAAAAGGAAGACAGCAAATTACCTACACCACATTTCAGTGGTCTGAAAGTCTTATTACAATCAAAAATCTAAAAGATAATCCTTTTATTTTTATGTTTTTAATCTACTAATAAATAACTAAGTGGCAATAATACTTAGCATTTTACATGCCAGATAAAATACTCAAATGTAAATTGATTGGTTTTAAAATCTTATCCCACTGAGCATCACTATCCCCAGTTTCTAGTTGGGGAAACCGAGGCAGGAAGCACGGTGACTCTGCTGAGGGCTCCCCAATTACCATTTGCTCTCCTTACAGTCCTTCATGCCTTTGCGCCCCCGTTGGTGGCGTAAGCAGGGTCAGAACTCAGATTAAAGACAGGTACCAGCAGCTCGTTTAACAGCATAAACCAAATACATGCAGCAGTACCAGGTGGTACGCAGTTTTTTGCATTCAAATAAATCTTTAAGCGTTCTTATTCACATGTCCCACAGATCCTAGAAACTATTTCGTACTGATAGAAAGCTACTGAAAACAATACAGGCCTCATACGAAAAGGAACCTGTTAAAAAACATGAACAAGTTTCTCAAGTAAGTGAAGGGATTGTGTGGCCCAGGGAAATGGTTATTGAATTTTAGAAAGCTTTAAATCTGAGACACCTTTTGAATCCATTCCAGATTCACCGTGAATGAAAACCATTACCATCGTATATGCACTGAGGTATGTGAGATGAATTTGGTGTCTCAATCTAGTGTCTTTTGAGCAGTCATTCGGATCAGAAAGTCACTATGACATCTTTCAGTAACTGGCATCCTTACTGATGGAATCAACAGGATTTAATGGCCACGGAGACTGAACTACCCTCACTCACACTTCAGGCATATTGATGAGGCAGAGGGGACGTTTCTGCTGTCATTGACTATACTATTGCAGCCTGAAGATAAACAGGGGGATTTCAGTTTTCAAGGCTGTCAATCTGGCATTTTCCACAAGAAGGAAACACACTAAAAACAAAGGCAAGAGAAGTCCAGCTCCAAAATGACACTAATAATGATGAATAGCTTGGAATACCATACTTAATATCACTCACGTTTGCTTAAAAGAAAAGGCACACACCAAGTTTTCAGTGTCCTCGCTCTCCGTCCTTTTCAAAAAAGAACCAGCTGTATGTGGAGACAGAAGGAAAAGGCAGCACAAGTGTATGCTGTAGCGCTGTACTGAAATGATATCATACCAAAATGATAGAAACTCTTTGCATTCAGCAGTTGGAACCCCAAATTTAACATATTTCTGTATTTCAAGCAGCTCAGGCACAACAAGCATCTAACCAGAATGCATAAGGAGTAAAAGTACTTCCATAGAGTGATAGCTTCAGTAAAATTAGTCATTATGGTTGGGAAACACATTAATTTTTTATTTTTCCTTGACAACGAGATTCCTAACTGTTGACAAGTTTATTTGGAAACTTGGTGAGATTTATTATGACATTTCATAGTAACTCCACTTTATAGGAATAATTCAAATGGCTGCCAATATTTTGTGGAGAAAAAAAAACAAAAAGAGAAGTATAGGAAAAACTGCTGGGTGAATCTCAAAATTCGGAGACTTGTATTCTTCTATTAAGTAAGCGCCTGAAAGTGAGGGCTTTACTTTGAAGGGATAAGAACTTAAGCAGACTGCTTTAATAATTGAAATGGAAAAGGAAGATAATTCTTTAAGTGCTTGCTTTTCAGCAAGAAAATACTTACATTTTTTCTCTTGAAACAAAGAGGAGATTAACCACTGATTTAAAAAAAAAAAAAAACAAACAAACCTTTCAAGAAAATCTACACAGCCCCAGCTACTGAGTTGAGATACATGCCAGGAATTTCATAGGAAGCTATGAGATGGAAAGGGAAAGAACTACCAACCACTTCATTTTCTTCACAGCTCCCTGAGACAGGCAGTCTCAAAATATTTTTCTTCCCAATGCTGGTACAACCATTGAAAACAACTACACAGACTTTTTGTAGCAGAATCTTTTCTTCCTGTTATTACTGGCTTACTTAGAAAACAACATACCAGAAATACTGAATGATATTTTTCAAGATTAATACTACAACCCTATTTTTCAAGCCCAGGAAGGTTCTTTCATTTGTATGAGTTTCAAATGGGCTATACAATTCTGTATGCTTAACTGAATGAATTGTTGAACCTTTTGGTATGTTCCCAATATTTTGAAGTCTGCCTTCATTCAGTCATTTCATCTCTGGGCTCGCAACACGACAGATAACTATACACATCACCTGTACCTGACGAATCCACAGCCTGAAGTAAGAAAGAAGACATACGGTTTCTATCACAACTAATATGTATTCTAGCAGTCAATGAATGTGTTACATATCTGTAAAGATACATAGGATAGTTTGTCAGGAAGATGACCTTTCTGTCACCCACTCATTGAGCTGTTGAATTTATCAGCCTGGAGGCCTCAAACCAGAGACTGCAACAATTCTTTCATTGCATGAAGGTAGCCTGAGAGAAGTTGCCTTTCATAAGCTAAGTGATAAAACACCACTGTAACAGAAGCATACGTGAACACATTTGCTTGCCAGTCTCATCTTTTCAATGCTCAGCTTTTTTGCTTTTCCTTGAGTTTAGTTTTTGCATTTTTTTTTAACCTGCAACACTAATTTCAGGCATTAGTTGTAGCTTCTCTGTAGGAAACACTAATTAATTATAAAAAAGCATCATCTAAAATTTATCACATTTTAATCAAAGACTCGACATGGTTAACAGAATCTACTCTGTCTCTGCATTTTTGTTGATTCCACAATAACCAGCACAGTTTCTGAGTAAGGAAAAACTTAACTTTTGCCCTTATTAAGCATGAATTAAGCAGGAATTATTACCACACCTGTGTGAGTTACAGGATTAAATTCCACAGAGTTTTCATGGTGCTCTAAAGGATAAAAATACATTAGTAGAAATCAATGGACACTACAGCGCCAATGATGCACTTTCAAAAAGGTCATTTTACGGCAGGGAGTAAAGCCTGGATTTCATCACTTAGTTATCCTCTGATATATGTCCTCCTTCCGGAGGAGCTAAGATACACAGGCCTCTTATCAGAGGAAAACAAACAGAAACAAGCTCATAGTTGTCACTGACAGTAAGAAACAGCACAAGTCAAATGTTCAGATTGTGGTTCACGTTCACTCTGGAAAATCAAAGTCAAAATGTCCACCGTAACTGTGGCCTTGGTTTTTGATCCACACTAGCGAGGAAACTTTCCCATTTGCTGGAAGTTACTTTATAAAGCATTAAGTTTATCTGTAGCAAATGTATATGTTAGGAATACACATGTGTGTATATATATTTTTTCTCATTGCTCCCTTGCTGCTCACTGGTCATTGCTATGGGACAGCCTTGATCAGAAATCTGTATTTTTAAATATTGCATCATACCAATTTATCGTCTCTCTAATAAACATAATCTTTCAAACATTCCCTGAATCCAGTATACAGCTTGAAACTGAACTGACCAGTGTATGTTTGATAACATACAACTCAACACCGACAAAGAGGTTTACAAGCAATCCTTTTTGGTTTTTCAATGACAAATTAGTCATATTTGAAGCAACAATGCAAAACCTGTATTTCAGTTGGCTGCCTTCAGAAAATGCTACAGTAATTGCACATCAGTAAATTAGGGCTTCTAATGTAAACATTAATAAAGTCTATACCATATTTGTGCTGACAAAGTGCAGCAACAGAGCACAATATCTACCTTTCCAGATTGCCAGTATTAAAAATATGATAACAATATGCTTCCCCGGTTGGTTGTTCTCTAGAGATAAAGTTAAGAACTATTCTTGTAACACTGCAGAGGATAGAAAATATTCCTGTTTAATGATAAATATCTATACATTCTTGCCTAAAGTAGAAGAACCCAAACCAGTGTACATACATGTACAACATCCATGAAAATGCAGGATAGTTGTATACTTAAACAGAAGGATCACTGTCTAGATCATGATGAGTCGCTGAGGATGTCAAAATTTCAAAGGCACTTCTAGGCTTTAAATGGGTGTGTAATTAGGAATCACATTATTTAGTGGAGGGCTGCAACATGCATAGCAAGCTCCAGACTCTTTGGCCTGTACTCCAAGACAATGAAACGCAACACAAAGCAGCCCTGTGTTGAATAAACAAGCCTAAATATGCACTAGGTGCCTGAAAAGCAAGGCATAGTCATCGGGCAGAACACTACACAAAACCAGGTACAAAGTTTCTTTCTTACAGCTATTTTACGTACATGACATTGGAAAAGGGGCAAGGCACTACAATCTTTTGCACCCATTTTTGAGACTACCAGGACTGCAAGCTACCATAACACAGTAACTGAGCACAACATTCCCCCACAAAACACTGCATTCGCGTAGCAAACTTCAAAAGGATCATGTTGAGAAAAAGAATGGGGCAAAAGAAAAAGAAAAGCAGGCAGATTTACTTGTTCAGCGAAATTTAGCAGGGCTGAAAAACCCAAGAACCCACATCCTTTAATTTACTATGCCCTGACTCGAGCTTTCTTACACTCTGTATGAACAAATACAAAAGTCTGTGCCAAATCAAGAAAACTGTGCATATAACAACCCAGAAACGTTTGCTGTGCCTTGGTAATCTCTGCTCCGTGTTTCCTATTGAAGGGCCATGGGATTAACAGCTTTTATCTCAAGTTTACTGGCTCTTTAGTTTAGCATTTTGCCTTATTGGATTATACTTGTATACCGTTTCTACTAAGGCACTATGAGGCTATTAGATATGTGATGCCAAGAAATGGAAGTCATTCACCAGCATTAAGAAATGCCACATCATTTGGATTTCCTTTTTGCCTAATTTCAGAACACATTATGTGTTAAATCTATGCTTAATATACAGAACACATTTCTTCAGTATTTATCTGCCACTGCACTGTGTAAACCAATTTTCATCCCCTGAACAATAAATAGCTCTTAATCCTGTCTTTTGTCTCTGCCTTAGGGAAGCCACACCTTTGCCTGAGCTTTCAAGCTGGTTCAATACTCAGGCACAGTGGAGGGGGGGTGATGGGGGAGGAGGAAATCAGTCTGTAGCATATAGTCTTAGTGATATTCTTTACTGCAGTATTTACTTATATTTTCCTGTAAGGACATTTGTTCACATATACTCTCCGTCTGTAGCTCTACATGCTCACTTTTAAACCACACAGCTAAAACCGGTGTTGCATAAGGTGTTCTCTATTTTAAGAGTGTTCTCTATTTTAGTGCATATTATTAGTGCACTCTGTGTAGCTGGAAAACCTTAGGCAATAAATTGTACCCATGCTGGATTCAATGCTGAATTCTGAATTTAAATGACCATAACTCTATAGGGTGTAGTTTCATACCTATGCTTCCTATGCGGGAATCACAAAGAATACTCTATCTAAAAATATCCAGCAGAGATTTTTATTGAAATGAATGTGATCCTTATTGGTACAAACATTCCAGCCTTGTACTTGCACTTCCTTGCCTTCATACTTCAGCTCACGGATGTGATGAATTAAGCGCACAACATGGCAGAATACCATACTAATACAGTTATTCTTTTTTTATATAGAGTCCACTAAATACACACACCCTGGTGAAATCAGAGCTGTCTGGTATTAAAGGGAGTTTCTTAGGGACTCTGGGATTACAGACCAAGAAAGCAGGACCTTCACTAAACTACCCGCTTTGTCATAGACAGTATCGGCTCTCTGAGAAAAATCCATTGCAAAGTATTCGATGCAAGCAAACATAACCCAAGGAGTGAAAGGATGGCACTGTAGCTGGTTCATTGCTATCATGACCCTTGCTTCAGATGCCTTCATTCACAGACAGACATTCACCTTAAAACCAAATCAATTCCCTGAGTATCTAAAGGAACCTTATTAGTCCACTATCTGCAGTATTATCCAATAATAAACTTTTAAATCTTCCCCACAAAAGTAAATATTCATTACTTATAAAACCCGGTTTAAGCTTCCAGTCATCCCATATGCTTTTAACCTGACCACTCCCATCTGTGCACATGGCAGTTACACAGCCTGAGGAATAATTGCTTCTTTCTCACTATATATAATTTTACATATACTTGTATACATATACCCAATACAGACATACAGAGCACACGGGAGAAAGCTCAGTGGTATGCTGCAAGTTTTAGGTTCATCATCTATGGAACAATGAAGGATAACAGGTAGGGAATAAAAAATTACAGCTTTGGAAGGAAAAATAATTGCAGAACGACCCTACTGTGTACGAGACTAGATACCTTTTTTCTTTTTTAAAATCACATATTTCTGCTGTACCAACGGGGAATGTGAGTGATATCAATCAGCAAAATAAAGGAGAAAATTTAAAGGTACTAACATGTTTCGCTCACCACAGAAGAGGCAAAACATACATAGGTAATGAGACTCTATAGCTCCCACTTAGCCACTACTCCTCAATGTTCTCAAATCAGAAATCAGCCTGACAGAAGGTCTAAATCAACACAACAAAACTGTCGTAAATGGATGTTAAATAATATATAACACCTGAGATCCAACGCTGGATCTGGACTGAATTGAACAACTTGGGAGGACTTACTGATGGCAGTGTCATGCAAAGCCAAGCCCAATGATATTTTGCAAGGTCGAACCTGCTGCCCCAAGTTTGGTGTTAAATACACATCTCTGTAAATGCATCCACTTTTGTTTGCCTGTTTTGACGCAAGAAAGCACTAAAAATTGGGATCTCAAAAGAAAAAAAAAATTGCAAGCCTTTCACTTGCATAAATTGGAAAATTATGTGAATTAAAGAGATGGTTTTTCTTTATAGTTGCTAACATTCTACATGCCTGAAAACTTTATGCTTGAAGTGGTTTATCATAAACAGACATTTCTGAAGGTCCCTCAAGGCAGACAAGTGCAATTCTAGAGAATTAGACACAGCTTTGTTTGAAAGCACGCTAAATTTCTTTAATTTCAATGAGAGAAAAATTGTCAAGTAATATAGTAACATCAAGTTTGCACTGATCATCTGTGATGGAGTCTGTCAGTAATATCCACTCTTAATTCAAAGTAAAGTAATTTTATTTTCCTTTTTCTAAAACAGAATATCCATCTCAATTTTACTGCTTACAGAGATTATAAAACAACTAGCAAAGAAAACTGGTAGACTCTTGTTTATCCATAGACAACCACATAGCCTTGCAAAATCATTTTGGTGTCTCTGTAGACAACTGTCTCAAATATGAACACAAATTGCAATCTCTAAGGTTAAATGTTAGAAGATTTCTTCACATACAAGTACATGTCCTCTGACCTGGTCTTTTGTTTTTTCTGGCAGAGTGCAAGTGCTACATTTAAAACCTTTGTTTAATTAATTACCATTGCAGAGAAATTGATTTAAAGTTTTAAAACTCTTTACATAGATACTTGAAGGCAGCTCCCAGTGAAATTTCTGCTCTCATACCAGTATGTAATGGAGTAGCTGTACAGACCTCAGTGAAGATACTCTAGAAATTCATCACTGTAACATAGGTCAGGCAGTGGTCCCTGGGCTCTCTAAGACATCGACCTATTCAGAGAAAGGTCAGTTTGCTGTAGAAGACAGTTCATAAGTGGAAAAGAACCTAACATATACTGATGGTAAATGCTTTTGATCTGACTAGGAATATTTTGCACACATGTGAACTAAAAGAGACACGGGTATCGTGAAATACGTGAAAGCTGATCTTCGTGTTGTGTGAGACTTTTGCAACCTCAGACGCGTATCATTAAAATAATTTAATTTAGCCTCCTCTTCATGAAACTTGAGCAAAAGCTTTATCAGTCTTTTAAAGCAGAAATTTCCACTCCCTAACATGTGTATGTTTTTACACACCTCAGTCAACACCTTACAAAGCTGAAGTGAATTTTGCAAGCATGCAAATGGGCTCTTAACATACAGACCTTGATTCCAAAGGAACCCTACAACATCCAAACAGAAAAGAGCTGTGATGAGAAACAAGGAAAACTATAATGCTTGTTAACTTCTCTACACAAAATCCTACCCGTGAAGAATAGTCCAAGGTCCTGAGCTATGTTGTTCTCCTCAGACTTTCATCAATTTTGTATGCAAAATTAGTCGCTCAGATTCTTTCTGCTTCGGATAAACCATTGTGAAATTTGGATATTTATTTCACATTTTTATGAAGCTGAAAGGAACAAGCTGCCAGTATAACTCACACTATATTGATTCAATGCAAAAAAAAATCCAAATACACTGAATTATTTAGACCACAAAAACGTTACAAATATCTGCAATATCTATACCTATGTATATAGGTATAAATATCTATCAACACCTTTGTAAACATACATACACTCTGAAATTTGGCTGAATGCATCACCACCACCACATTGCTTTAATAAATTTATAAACTGAAGCTAGAAATAACTGTGTAAGTATACAGAAGTATTGAGATAATTTAGGTATTTAGCAATGTGCAATCCTTGAGGAAGATACAGATGTGTAAGCAAATCATAAATTTCTGCTCTGCGAGGTCCATTTGATTTCACACAATACAGATCAGAGCTCAGAAACTTGTCACAGAACATCACTGTTAAAATACACAGTAACCGTATGTCCTTCAGTCTCTCAGAAGACACTACTTGCAGATTCATTGGGCCAAATCATTTCAGCTGTAATCTGATTAACTGTAATGGAGTTACACTAGTGACAAATTTGGTCCTTGTTAGTCTGTTGCCCTAAGGTTGCAATTTACTGGCCCTTTTTATGTCATTAACTACTATTTTCAAAGGAGCATACTATGGTATAGAGTATCTGTCTGCAGCTAAGTGGTCTAATTTTTTCTGTAAAGTATGAAATCTAAGTATTCCTTAGATATTCAAATAAAGCTTTAAAAGCATTGGCCATGACATTTTTTTATAAATATTTTCCAACTGCCCCATGGATATTGGCATGTATGTGTCCCAACGTTAAGAAATGATAAGAGACTTAAGAACAGATATACTGTGAGAAGATATCTTCTTAAATTCTTCATTCAATCAGGTGTGAAACAGTATAATATCTTAAAAGGACACATTTGGTAGCATGAAAGACAAGTGCAGTGAGGCTTGAGCTTGCTAAATTCATTGCATTCTTCAACCTTAGAGCTGCAAATAGATTATTTTTTAACCTATCAAGGGGATGGCAGGTATTCCGCAAGCAACTGGCATTGTGAAGCTATTTAAATCGTCTCCATTTGTTAGCTGGTTTAGTGATTGCTAAACTGTATGGGTTAAGTTTCTTATAGGCTTTTTGCTTTTTTTATTTCACTCAGTAACTTCTAGGCTAATAGCTTGCGTTTCCAAGCCTGACACAAACAATGCACCCACTGCTCAAAATGGATTTGAAGGCACAGCTTTAGGAAAGCTGGAAGCTTGACTTTTGAAGCAGAGTTTGCAGGGTAGGTTAAAATGTATCTATGGTAAAATAAACACATAGCTTTTGCTTTGTGAACTGCAGACCTGCCAAACTACTCTGAAATTATTTGCTTAGTCTCCGGGAAATTACTGCCGTTATCTAACCAAGTCCATCCTAGACTATTATGAAAACAAAATATCTTTTGCCTATCTCTTGTGTTTTCCTGATCTCTTGGAACACAGAGAGCTGGAAATGTTGTTCAGCCTCGCAGGTTTTTATTAATTACATTTATGAAATGGACTTCATTTCTTTTGAAAACTTGTTTATCGTTTCAATCTGGCAACACCTTACTATTAAAAAGTTATTGAAATTTGCTGAAGTCCTAAACTTTGCCTTCTTTTGAAACTTGCACTTACTACACAGACAGATGGATGCACTGAAGCATGATATTAATCAAAAAGAAATCCAAAAATATGCTGTAGCATACAGGCATCTTAGGCCATCCACATACTTGAGTGCGCATTTCCAATCTGGGCAGAGAGTTAGGAATCCCCTTGGCTTTGCATAGAAAACTACACACATTTTCATGCAGATAGGACACTTTACATGGTATTTATCAACAAGGAAGCATCCTTCATCTAGTCTACTAATGTGGCTTGTTCTGATGCTGCAGCTTCTGATGCCCAGAAGGCTGTTGCCTCCATATGCTCACTTGTAACTGCCATGACAAAATCTCTGCTATAAAGAGACAGACAGGGAGCGCAATCTCAAGCTTCACTCACGAAGAGGAACAAAGTTGTCACTGCATAAAGGATGGAAAGAATCATTCAGAAGGTCACTATTTGACACCAGTAACCAATCTTTGGCTCTGGTAAATAGAACAGGAATTCTAAAAATGCAAATAACATATATACCAGGACACGTTTGGTGGCATGCTATTTTTCAAAAAATATTAGCAAGTCCTTTGCACTGCTTAGAGTGTAATTTTTGTAGTTTCTTTCTTCATTATATCTAAAAGAAAATACAAAGCACATACTGAATCTATATGTATGTGCTTTAGGATTCACACATCTTTTACAACATTTTAATTGCACAGATTTCTATAGCTACCCATTTTTCTATACTTACAGTTAATACCAATGCAATCCACCTGGGCCAATCAATATGGTATAACAATACAATTGTTAACACAGCCTAGTTGTGATCACAGTGCATTTTAAATGCTACTGCCTCCTGCATGCTCCTGTGACCTGACTCATGCCTGGCTATACCTTCCTTTCTGTGCTCCTTAGTTTGACAGCAGATCCAACCAATAACTTCTTGTTGCTAGTATGAAAGGGATTTCTGTGTGGTTTTCACCTCACAGACCAGGTAAACCATTTAATTATGATGCCTCTGATATTTTATGATGGGAAAAATTCAAGCAAGCTGGATTTTTAACAGGAATATTTTACTACAAAGGAAGTAATGGACAGATGGGTATGAAACTGTCCTAACAGAGACCAGCAGAATCAAGAGACATGCAGATTAATGGGAGGGTAAGACTGCTTCTTTCCTTGTGCAATGTCTTCAAGAACTCAACCCCATCAGAAACAGATGAAAAAGAAATTAAATTCCCTGTGAAATCAGGTGATTTTTCTGGGTGAGAAGCCAAAAAGGTTCAGTTCTTTGCTTTACTGAGACCTGTCTTACACAGCTGTTCACTGTGGCTGCTTTTGGTTTGGTTTGAACCCATCTTTTCAAAGAGTTTCTAAAGCTGTCTTTCTTTTCCCACAGATGTTTTGGCAGGCTGTTTTTCTGATGACCAAAAGGGTATGCAAACGTAAACAACTGCATTTGGTTGTATCTGTTTAAGAACATTTCTCTTTACCCTGGAATTGGTTAGCCGACCTCCCTATGCATACTTGGAGAAATAGGTTCTGTGTTTTGAATGTTCGTGTAAGGAACAGGTTATGAAACTGAACTTACTCCAAAACCTGTTGAAAACCACAGGATCGTCTCCATTCACCCTACTGTGCTCTGGAACCAGCTCAGGGAGCAAAACATCTGCAGTGTGGGCAGGGACTGATAGGAGGACAGAACAGTGCCAGACATAATCATAAACCCAAACTGTTATGCATCACCTTGCCCCCATGGCAAGGGGCCACATCTACATTTTTGTAACCAGACAGTTACCCAGAAGCTTATCACAGAAAGTGAAATCCTTTCTTACTATTGTTTGCCACACAGAGATGGAATAAAGATAATGGGCCTGGTAATGCCACCCTGAAAACATAACATCAGTATGAGTTTCTTGGCACATTGTACTTTTAGGACTGTTTTCAAGTTCTTAGACAAAAGTGTTCTTAAAGTTTTATGTTTGAGTATGCTATTTGTGTTCCAGTCTATTATTATACATGACCAAGGATTTTTAAATGTGTATTTCTCTGACAGTACGAATTGTGATAGATTTTAGCATTCACATCTTAGAGTCTAGCTTCAAGCTTTTCTCACACTTGATTTGTATCTCGTGTCTTAGTGGATAACAAGAAAGTGCTTGTGTATGAGCTATGAATTTTATGCAGGTTCTTTTTACACTGACCCCCATATTCAAAATCAAAATTACATATAAACAGTATTTGCTGAGCAGTCAGATCTATGTCCAAAAAAAACCTAAAAAAATATATTTTCAAGAATACAAGACAAATTAATATAAAGAGCATTATGAATCCTTTGAAGCACAACAAAAGGAGCCATGGTTAAAATTTTAACAAGTTAGAATCATTAGCTAAACAAATTCTGACAGCCTAGCTTTGCACTTCCAGTCACACATGCTCAGAACAAAGGCTTGATATGTGAGGCAACTTTAATAGGTCCCTCTGCATATGACTAATTTTTCCTCAAACAGTCATTTTTTATTTCATATTTTACTCTGGATCCTGAAATGCCACATTTTATTAATCTGTGTCACTCATGTGGATTGTTAAAAGAACAGACTAGCATTGAAGGAAGTGCATCTCATCATTACCATACTTATGTGGGATGACAAAGGAATGTGTTAGAATTTGGAAGAGTAACAATTATTAAAAGTAGAACAAGCTAGAATAGAATATAACCTGTTTTTCTCTAAACTATATTCCAAACTGCACATAGACAAATAGAAACGGCAAGAATTTGTCCGGAAAAGTCCCATTTTGCATTTGCACCCTCAGTACAATAAAATGGGGACAGAGTCACTGATGTTTGCACCAGCTATGGTACAGAGAAGTTGATCTCACTGAAGAACCAAAGATGCTAAAACAGGGCATTTGCCTTTATTCATTTTAGATACCTCTCCCGGTTTGTGTGAAACAGTACTGTCATGTTGAAAACATTTCCATGTATTCAGCAGAACTGAGCAAAAGCAGAAACAATATGTTTTGAATAAACTGTCACTGCCCTTGGATAATACTGACTGAGGTAACCCAAAACTCAAAATACCAACACAGAATTCAACAGAACTGCATTGTATCTTAATGAAAGTACAGCATGCACTTGGGACAGAAAGGAGGTTGATAAAGATGTTAAGGCTTATCTGAGCACAGAATTCTGTTCTAAAGTTCATACACATACAATAAAATTCGTATAATAGTGTATTTTAATGGCATGTACTTTCTCTTAATAACAAAATGTAACTGTAAATCATTTCTATTAATAGACAAGGAATAAGTGGAAAGAAGAAGCAGTAGACAAAATATAGAAATGTGAAGAATGAAACATATAAAATCTTAATATTTAGTTGTCTAGAAAATACTATTTCCACTACTGAAACGTTTGCCTGAGGAATAGGCAGTACAAACTCAGTTACACAGGCTGTCCCAAGGAGGAAATAAAACCAACCAAACTGCTGAAGTAATTATCACAGCTCAGTTGTTTACCAACCTGCTCAAATCAAAACAAAATATTATCACAAAAATAAAATAGCCACAGTGCACTGACAAAACCAATGGGTGGGTGTGGGGGTGTGTGTGGTATCCAAGGTAATAGAAAGATACTTAACTGTTTACATCCACTAGATGTAAATATATATACTTTTATTTGACACTGCAAAAGAGCTTCCTGGGCAATGATCTCAGCCAAAAAAACATATTAATACTACAGCTTTCCTGTCTGTGCTTCGCAGAATTAACTGTTCCTAATTCCCAGCCTTACTTCCTGAATTTTGAGGACCAGTTTAAGTCTGAGGAAAGGCTGGATTGAATAAGACAGAAACCTTCTTCCTTGCACATAGTGCAAAGGTGCAGATGAGCACTGAAAATGCAACTGACAACTTTGCTTTTTATTGATTTAAATTAGGAGTCTCTCCAACTTTCAAACTGTTTCCTAATGAAGTGCTATATGGCCCCCCTGAATGTAGATGTTTGAAAGCTGAACGTTTCGAAACAGTAATGTAGCAGAAAATTATCTGATTGTAAGATATTGAAATAGTGGTGGGATGAAAATCCATACAGGTCAAAGACATACTTGTAATGAAAACAAACTAAGCCTAAGTCATGCTGCATGACAACATATGGTTGTCTTTTATATTGCTGCCACTTCCTATGATGCTTCCATTAAGCTCATGTTTTGAGTGTCTGTAGTTGAGATAAGCTGCAGGACTTTGAGCTCCCCCACGTACTCTGCTGTATTACTGCAGTATCCTTATTCCCTACTCTTCTTCCCCTGCCACCTCCCCAAAACCCACTTTGTTCAACCTGTGGTCAGGAAAGATCTTACCCATGGACTACTACAGAACCAGAAAAAACTTGGACCATCTGTTCTTTTTTCTTCTGTCTGGAGAAACAGATCTAAAAGCTCCTGAAAGAATGCAGAAAGGAGGCTATCCTACCTTCAAGAAAGGTGACATCAGGCAGTGTAGCCTTTGTGCCTAACACACAACAAAAACTCTCATTAAGAATTGACACCTGCATCTTTAAAATTATAATTTATAGACTTGTACAGCTATTGGAGAGCAAAGACATTGCAACATAGTTAGCATACAACATAAATTGCATTTGACCCTAACTCTATTATATTTGCTCCCCAGCCTATTTGTTTGGGCAACTGCCTAAGGAGAAAACAACAGATGGATATAGACAGAGATGGCGATCCACACAAAAATAAGCAACGTTTGTCCTGGTATCACTACACAATGATTAAACAACTAGGCTTGAAAGATGAAAACATAATTTCAATAGCATGCATATTTTTGCTGCCCATCACATCAGACACAAAAAATTAAGTGCTATACAGATGTCAGTGTAATATATTAGGACCCCAAAACCTATTCTCACCTTTCTCTGAAGAAGACAGAGAGGAAAATAATGGGAGACTTTTAAGTCAACCTAACAATTGATATTTTTTTTACTGCCCAAAAAAAATAACTGCAGATGTTGAAATACATTCAAAACAAAGAAATTGTATCCACCTAGGTTCAGTGGGGTGGAGGAAGAGAAGAGAGTCTAACATTAAATTTAAGGCTATATTAAACAGGCAAAATCACAGCAATTCCTAACCTTGCTGAATATGTGCAGAGCAATTTGGCAATTGTTCAGCTACACCCTGGAATACCCTAGTGTTTACCTGCAAAAGATTCTGATTAGTGACATATTGTTTCAAACCTTCTTGTAAGTAGTCTTCTGAGGAAAGGTGTGTTTTTCCCCCAGAGACAGATGGTTAGATAGACAGGAATTAAAAAAAAAAAAAAAAAGTCTTTCTTACCTTTCTCTCGGTCTCCACATGGCAAGCAGGACTTCCTAGAGAAGAGGAGCAAAGAAAATCATTAGACACTCCTAAATGAATACAGTGATTTCTGTCCCCACAGACTGGATGATAAAAGCAAAGAAGAAAAGTTTTCCCTAAATTTTTAAACACTTTTACTGACAAAATTTGCACAAATCAAACAGTGCAATTATACTTAAGTGACCCATACAAATGGTCCATTACCCCAACAATCTGATCTGGGAAGAATGATTTCCCATAGCCAAATCTGGCAAACAATACAATCCTGAGACTGGGAGTAGAACATACAAACCAGGCCTCTCAGAAATGAGGTATTAGGACAAGTATGAAGGCTATTAAGCAAATCCGTTGAAGCCTATGACTTCTAAACTAGAATTAGAAAAGTACAATTATTTTAAGTTCAAGCTGTATTTGTATCTGGCAGACATTTAGTTCTGGCCCGCTTCATCTTTATTCTTTTGACAGGGTGAAGATGGCAGAATTACTTTCCAACCAGACTGTATTGCTGCATAGCAATCTTCCATTTATTAAGAAATACAGATTTTTTTAAATTATGATTTCTGCAAATTGTTAGATTTGAAATTAAAGTTCAGTCTTCCTGCCCTCACTTGGAGGCTCTACATAACTCTGCTCCTTCTTTCTCATTTGATGTAGTTTCTTCTCTCATCACTCTTCACCTAGATCACTCCAAAAGCAATTTAACATAATCAAGTGTCCACCTCTTCCAAAGCCACTTCCACTTTCTTATCTTTTCCCCCTCTTCAAAAGAACACATTGCATGAGAGAGTTTACTAGTACTTTTGTCCCCTCCACATTCAACCTGAAGGCTCAGTATTTTGCATTCACTCTTCAGAGTTACCGTACAATTTGTTTGGAACCCTCTATTTCATCTATTTATCTAATTTATTTTAAATTTCATTAAGCTAGGCATTGTTTTCACTCATGCACAGTCAGGTTGCTTTGATCACAGTAAAATTTCCTCAGGGAAGCAATTCCTTTTTTCACTTAGTATTGTATCCTACCTTTAAAAACAACAAGAAGATAGATTGGGGCTTAAGATAAATGATTGAGTTGCTCATATTTTATAAAAGCTAGTTTACTTAATACTAATAGTGAAGAGGTGTTGACAATTTAGGCAACAATTTATAAGAGCAAGAGTGGAATGAAATTACTATGATTTATTCTACTGCTGTTCTGTGTCTACATTTGTAGAAGTTACAGGTAAGAAGTCTGTACAAGAAAATGGAAAAAACAACTGGCTTGTGTTAGCATTTCCAGGACTAAAATATTGTTTGCAGGTGTACCGTCATCTGGAGATAATAGCGTACTACTGTGATTGAAAGAGAGTCCCACGGATACTGCTAAACCTATGTCAGCATAGCTTCCCTATCCAGGGCTCAGTGAGTAACCCCAATCTGAAGTAACTTCATCTTCACAGGAGTACTTGAAACATCTCTAGTTGGAGTCTCTCTAAGGAACTCCATAGTATAGATTCTAGATGTTTTAATCAAAACCTAATGTTTACCATTTTACTTTGAATGCTCCTCCACTGTTTGATGAAAAATCTTTTCAAGTTGTTGCACCAAATATCTGACAGTAATTACATTTACACCATTTTCTTTATCCCATTTTCTCACTATAGGCAGCTGCGTGCAATGCAGCTTCAAGAGGCAAACAGAAAAAAAGCTGTGCAACCTCTTTGACAAAGAATATTTTTGGCAAACATACTGCACTAACATGAAGTGTCAGGATATCAAAGACTCCCTGAGGAGTTCTGCAAACATATCTAAAGAAATCCAAAGAAGTGATTATGGGTCCTTTTCAAGACTGACAGACCCTTCTTTAAAAAAACATAGTCTGAATAAAGAGTCAGTTGCTTATCCTGAGTGACCTTCCTGATAAGGTAAAAAAGACGAATGAGGAATAAAAGATGTTGATGTTAAAAATAATTCTGTCCAATATGTGATAATATTTCCATGTGTAATTAGTATTTAAATACGTAGCAGTTTGCTAAGATACTTGACTATTTCATACATACATTTAAGAAATAGAAAGCTCCCAGGCATATGTGTAGTAGTGAAATGTATATCAAATGAGCACCTTGATATCAAGATTCCTCTACTAAGATAGACCTGAAGATTTTTAAATTCATATAATTATATGGAATCCCTAAACCATCACTAATCTGAATATCTCTAAGAGATATAGATGACCTATTAAAAACCGTCTGATTCTGCCTTATGTTAAGCAGCACCTGAACTGGTTTTGCTTAAGTAGTATTAATTAGAACAACATGGAGATACACCAAAAACATTTCCATATTTATACTGAGTGCTATCACCTGATACTTTTTTGATGCTTTCTACTCTAAAACTGAAAGTGAGTTACCACTACATATCAATGGGCCATGTGCTGTGAATCCTGGCTACACACTGAATGACAACTACTCTGTTCCCCTGGGCAGTTACTACACAAGAAAGTGAACAGAAGTGATCTTGGCCAATATCCTGACCTCTCCCTCCACATTCAGCATACCCTCCTTGCTGTGAACATTTTCTTCTCAGAAACCCCTCCTCATTGCCAAAATCTAACAGCTTGGAAGTTTTGGTGGCCCCATTTTCACCTTTCATTCCCCGTGATGGTTACTTCCCAACCAATGTGAGACTTTTCCCAAGTTGTTTAACAACTCTTAAGACTTTAAAAAAAGTCTGGTGAATTGTTTCCAATTTATCTGAAGATAAAGGCTAATTCTAGGAAAGGGAGTCAATCCAAGTTCACTCCCTAGAGAACTGAGAGCATATATCTACAATGAGTAGATGTTGCTTCAGGAAGCAAAATTATGTCATTCACTCCACTCTGATGCAGGTGTTAGAACTCCTGGAATTTCACTAGCATTCCCAAACCTCCAGCCCTTTGCATGGCTGGACAGTGCAAACCAGTCACAGAGATGTTTTAACCTTACAAGGACTGATCTTTGTTCATGTGAGCTGAGAAAGCCATTTTCTTTTACTTTTCAGTAACTAAAACTGTACTTGACTACAATATGTAAAGTAAGCCTATCCACTTAGCAGGGACTGGAACAGCACAAAAGATTCAGAAAAAGAAAATGATTAAACTGAGGGAAAAAAACCTCCTTTAAATTTGACCAATTACCAGTCAGTGATAGGAAAAAACCTCCCCGTACTTTAACTATTAAAGAATGTGCCAACTAAATATACACAAAAAAGAGCTCATCAGTATATTCAGAGAGGAAAAGAACTGCTACCATCTCATTTAGCAAGCACAAGGGCACATCCTCAGCTTTTTATAATTACATGTCACTCAGTGAGACTCTGCACATCCCAGCTTGTTCTTCTGTGACAGCAGTAAACACGGTTTGATGAAAACTGCTAATTTAGAAATTAGGCACCAAAAATAGAATCTTAATCTGCCACTCCAGCAAGTATGACAACATAAGGGATAGATTAATCTGAACTTTCCTACAGCAGACAATCTGGTCTCAACAAGGGGTGTGCGACAGGCAGGTTATGGATGATGATCTTAATGAACCACTACTTCGCCATGTAGTTCTAGTAACATCCTTCACTTTATTCTGTTTCAACTAAATTAAGTAACAAAAATTTCCATTCAATCTAATGCATTTAAGATGAGTATTTCTTCTCTTTTAGTACAAATCCGCTTGCTGTCTGTCCCGTAAGTCAGTATAGATACTTCCATCATTAGCAGTAGAAATGCAGCTTTGTAAGGCATTTTGTCCAGCCCTACCTCAGCAACAGAAAGAAAAATATACACACTGCCCCTTCATTACTAAATACTTAATACTGAAGAGATATCTGTAATTTTGGATTCCTGCACAGCAATAATTTTGACCCTAAAGTGTATGCATTCTGTACTTAAACATGTCCTTGTTTGATGAGGTGTAGCTATATTTTAGTGTCAGTGAATGCTTTCTTCAGGAAAAAAATAAGCACATTTCCTCTTTTGGTAAAACTGAGAACATCCTCTTCCTATAGTAAGCAATCACTAACATATAAACTATATTAATTTTATTATTAAATTAGTATTAACCTAATAAACATTGAAGGCACTGGTCAATTAAAGTAAGCAGTTCCTTTGCTGTTACTAACCTAGCAGTTCATATAAAAAAAAAAAAAATCTCTGTCTGTGTATGCATGTATGTTTATAAATATGTTATATATAAAAATGTTTTTTCAATATATATATTAAAAATACCTAACAGTGAAGGGTATTTCAAAGTGATGACTGGGTTTCTGAGGAAGCATGAAGCAGTCTCCTTCCTCACCCGGGGATGAATAATTCTCCTCTTACTCATCTGCAGCTTCATACTGTTTCTACTCTATAGCATGAAAAACTTGCACAGAAATCATTCTTTGTGATATCTGAGAGATACAGATTCCTGAAACACACAGAAAATTGATTCACATGAAGACACACTCTTACAACACAAGTGACAATATCTCGTTTCTGTTACACCCTGAGCCACAAACCACGACTACCGCAGACATCTGAAAGGGGGATGGAACCCCATCCACTTCTGACCCTCCAGCATAGCCACACGGGCTTATAAATGTTAGAACAGAGTTAATTGCAACCCAACACTATACATAGTGTTTTTCTTCCAATCTCTCTGCAAGTTTAGCCTAAATTCAATATGTTTCTACTGTAGGCTATGTTTACTGAAATAAAGCTACATTCAACTATGGGCAACCTGTCTTTGAACATATGCTGTAGGCAGCAATCTAGCAGAGAAATGGGCAACAAGCTGTGAGACTAAACTTTTATCATCGTCTCTATAAATCAAGATGAAAGCTATAGACTTCCTCCTGTGGACCTCATACAGCCTTGAGAAAGACAGTTAAAATATTTAGATTGAAAGAAGAAAATAATATAAAGAGAAAGAGAACTCAAAATTAAAATTAGTTGAAGCATTGTCCAGTGCAGGTCCAGTTCACATGAATGCATATTTTAATGTATTTTTTTAAAGATATACTTGATACCAATCTTACTAATTAGTAAGATTAATGATGGCTGTCCCACCCAGAGGTGTTTTTTCTTCAGTTCAATTCATGTTGCTAGCCCAGACTACAACTAAGAATGAATTCCCACTAAACCAACTGTACAGCAAATTGTAACAGCACAGCTTTAGTGCAGCAAGTGAGAGACACCACTTGGTAACTCTCATCCATCAGCTAATTAAGTTATTTATTGTATGTCATATAGGCAGGTAACATCACCTGAAGTACCTGAAATATGAAATCCATATAATTCCATTAAGTTTCCAACATATATGAAACTACTGTAGTGAACGGGTTTTGCACTGATGTTTTTACAACAGTAATGAATTACAAAAACACTGTCCTTTGCGGTTTCTTTGGATGATCTCCAAGTTTTTCAATATATAGTTAAAGAGACTGCAATTCTATTACAGTCATGCTTGTATTTTGTAGTGGAAATATTAAGGTATAAAGATGTTTAGCAACTCACAAAAAGTCAGAATTAATCTGAACTAGACGCCACACCTAGTGACCTGTATCTGTGGAAACACTTCACCCCTTGCTTTCTGAAGAGAACGAAAAACTGAATTAAGAGTTAAGACCCTTCAGCTGTCACCTGCCTTTGTGCCATAGGTTGTCACCCCTGAAACATCGTCAACAGAAAACAACATTGCCTTTGACTTAACCCAGTTTACAATCAGAGAGATTAGCTTAACCCCCCCAATAAAGAGGAACTGGAGTAATGGGGGTCTGCTCTGTCGTACCGACCCTCAGTCTGTTTGGCGTGATTCGAGCTCTACACATCAGCACTGTCAGCTCACTTCTGCCTTCCCACACTGGGTCCATACTTAGCTGCTTGCTTGCATTAGAGGAGGAAGAGGAATTTTCCTGTAAAAGATGGGTTGATTGAAACTGAGCAGTCTTCTCTGCCTTCCTCACAGCATCAAAGATAGGGCTGAAAAATGTGGATTTATTTGTTCTGTGCTTGTTCCAGCTGCAGTATGGTTGGTACAGTCAAGTACCGCTAATTCAATAGGAAAATCTCCGTGCCAGTCACACACAAAGGAGGCAAAGACCTAAAGATTTTGACAGACCTGGGTCTCTTCCTTTGTTCCCTTAGCATTATCTAAACACATCAATGCCATTGTGTCTACACAATGGACTGTGTCTAGATACATTTAACAATTTGTATAAATTTTTGGCCTACTGTTTAAGCTATACCTTCCTGTGTTGGCATCACTTTTTTGTTATCAAAGGAATAAAAGAAATAACCTTACACCATGCACTAGCATCAAATGTAGAAGCTGCATGTAAAGATATGGTCTACACTTTAAAAAAAAATAAATTAAAAAATCATACTTAGGACAGAAATGTCCTCTGAAATCTACAGAGCAAAGCTCACCTCTAATGCACTGTTCCTACCCTACATGCAAAAGCCCCATTGATCTCACTGCGTGATCCACTCAAAGGGAGAGCTGCTTATTAAGAGTTGAGCTTCAATGTGCAGATCTAAGAGGGAAATTTTGACCTTCAGACAGAACTATGATCAAGACATAAATTTAGGCAAAAAGGAAACAGGAACATGTGGACAACTTCTGTACCTGCACAAGCAAAGTGGGTAGCAAGGTAGCCAATGTGAGTGCCTTGAAATGACCTTTACATTGCTGCATAAGCAAAACTGCGTATAAATGTAATGCAAGGGTGAAAGGCATTCTTTTTGTACAAAAGGCACATACCAAATTATTAAGTTCATTACAACAAGCAGTAGAAAGAGAAATTACTGAAATAGTTTTGCCCTTACTTTTTATCAACCAGTTGAAATCTCCTTCTCTACTCTCTCTCCAGTATTGTACACATTACAGCCTTTTGTTTAATCCTCTGTCTTGGAAATAGCGAACCACAAAAAATCAACAGTAACCTTCATACTTATTGCATTGTCTTATAATGGCATCAGACAAAAAAGAGCTGTATTATCTTCCCGACTTACATTCCTGTTAACATGGCTCTGATAGAACATACATTTCATAGATCTCCTATATATTTCTTTGTTCTATGAGTTTGAGCTTTCCTATTCAAAGCTATTTATCATAACCATTTCAGACTAAAAGTAATATACTGAAGAGCTAAGTACAAAATATCTTAATGTTAATCTTTCTGACTATTAGGAACATTGTGCAAGATCTCCTGATTTGACATGGGAAATGTCCATTACATGCCAAAACTATTCCAATTATATAATAAAGCAAATTTTCCTTATTTCACTTCAAGACAAGATATTTTTCAAGTTAAGATTTAATATGCATGCATATTATATCTTCTCTTACACAAATCTCTGCAAGATGCTATTTAGGCTGTGCAGTTTTTCCTAACCACAAATTCTTCTAACATCAGGTAAGTGAGATCTACTGTCATATTCCCATTTTATCTTTTAACTTTTGCCTAGTGGTAAAGCATAAAGGAACAGGGTGACCCCCTGTTTGGGGGTTTGGATCAGTGCTTACTAATTCCCTGAGGCAAAGTCTACCGAAGAAGCAACATTCTTGTTTCTGTTTTTGTTAGACTTAAATATTTGACACCATGTTTAGAACTACAGTAGGTCAATTGACCTATCAAAAATTTTAGAAAAAAGCAAGTGTTTGCAAAACGCATCCCATGTTTGGGTTTTAATTTGAAAATCTGTCTTGAAATAAAATATTTAGATGTCTTGCTAATGTGTCAGTGTACAATATGTTGCTGAGGCCAAGAATGCATATATCCCAGGTGATGGGCATTTGTGTGAGCATAGAAACAGAATAGTTAACACTAAAGAAACCATTAGCAGGCAGAGAACTTCAAACTTACATCTTCAAGCAATCGGACTCTAAATATTGGAAATTCAGTTGCAGGATGCTCTATTCAATGGCCCCTGTGTTATCCCACACTGTGATGTTTCTGTTCCTGTTACATGGTGACCGTGACCATCTAACAATTTAACAGGTGTTGAGATTAAGTGCCAGTGCAGTGCCTGGGAGTGTTCCACAACACTCTTCAATTTATTACTACAGATGCCGTCTCTACCTTACCTCAGAGAAGGACATTTGAGAAAACTTCATAGGAAATCAAAGGACATCAAGAATAAGTGCAGGGGTGAGGTCAGAAAGCTCTGGATGAGGTTCTGCTGTTCTTCCTTTCATCACCATAAAACTAATATCTTTGGCAAGTAGAGCTCTATCCTATCTTTGCCAGCTGACACTTAAAAAAAATAGAAAAAAAAAAAGATAGACCCTAGCTCCTACTGATGTTCCCAAGATGTCATGGATCTGGAAAAAACCCTGCCTTCTCAAAATAAATTCAGTAAAGCACTCGTTTTGGTGGTCTTGACAAAATGCCTGCACTGGCTCTGCTTCTGTTTAGGCCACTGCCACTGGGAGATGGAAATGCAGGACTCCCCAACAGCCTTGTGGTTACAGAACGGCTCCAGATCGATTACTTCAGCAGAGAAAGAACCTGAGGAGAGGACCAAACTGGGGCCATGGGCTGAATGGATGCCACTGTTTCAGAGGTAGTTGGTGGGTGTTACTGCAGGAAGTGCAAGAATAGTGAAGATACAGACTGAAGTCCAAAGTTGTTTATTTACCTTGAATCATCCAGGCTGAAGCAGTCCAAATCCTACAACAGATTTGAGAATCTCTGATTTTAAAGCAAATCTCAGTAAATCTCTGATATACCACCGTACATACAAACAGCAAATCTCTGTTATAGCTACATAGTAAAATGTAAATAGTAAATGACATAGTAAAATGTCATCGTGAATCATTTTTGTGAAGAGAAGTATTTTTAGCCTGTAGTTTTGGAAATTATAAACTTCAGCCCTTTGTGTTCTAAGGAACATAAATAAAACCAGATTTAACTGCAGATAAAGCAAAGATAACATCTGCTGTTAGATCCCCAATTTTTTGAGAGAAAGATGATGCCTACAATAGAGATAAAGAAACATTGACTGCAGGTGTTGTAACTGCTACAAATGCACAAGAATTACAAAGCACGATTACAGCAGCAGGAGAAAAATAACCCGCTATTTTATTTAATAAATAATGTGCTATTTATTAAAATAAATATCTTTACACGCTATTTATTATTTTCTTCCTTTCAAATTATTTTCTTCCTAGACTTAGTTTTACATTTCTCTAACACTTTTGAAATGGATGATCTATGAAACAAGAAATCCCAAATGGAAGAAAAGAAAGTAAAAGAACAGAAAAAATTTTCAGACAGAACAAGAGATACAAAGCCTGACAACAGTAACGGTATTCATCTGAACCAAGTTCTCACATCCACCACCCTGGTTTATGAATCTGGATACTAGACTGAACTCCCGGACTGCACGTTCATCTGCTTTGGCTCCTACCAGGGTATGTTAATATTTTGCTTGCAGTTATATTAAAAGTAAAAGTTTGAATATTTTCCAGGTTGTACAAGAAACATTCTTAAAGTTACATAGTGCGTTTCCCATATCATATTACTTTGTTGAAATTATGTTGCTCTGGTGGACATTGATGAAAGCATGTGCCATACTGAAGTAGTTTCATCACCACCAGAAAACATCTTTTTTTCTTTGCCCTTTGTTTCCATCATGTGCAGTTATACACACCTGCACCATCCACTGGCAAGTTATTCTCTGTACCCTAGTCTTGACTCTCTCACCCCACCTGAAATGCACATCATCACATACGCATTCGTTCACAAGAATTTATACTATAAAAGACAGGGGTTTAGTTGCCACTGTAATTCTGAATAATTATAGTCATTATTCCATATTATGATATAGTAAGCTACTAGATACCATGTTTTTCTTGGTCTGATTTTTTATTCTGGCTTCTATCCCAGCTTTTTTGAATGCAATCCACGTGGCAGATGAAGGGTATGGCTTATTCGTGCCATAACAACTTCACCAGAGACTTGCATCACCTGGGCCTGTGAGAAGGAGAGTGTGGTGGCAGTAGGTATCAAACCCTGCTTCCAGCAACTCTTCCTACTCACCACTGCCACCGCACTCTCTTTTCTCATGGCCTCAGTCCCTGGCAGCCTGCATGTTAGCATTGTCCTGCTGGGGGGATGTCAAGCATGTTTTCCAGTACCTGTGATGTGATCTGTCCTCTCCTGAGACAACCCAGAAACTGAGTTCAGTTCTCTTGCTGTTTTAATGACATTTGAAACTTTATTTTTGATGGCCATTAAATACAGTAAGCAGCACTTAGTATGTTTGTAAAATATATTCCTGGTATACACAAAAGCACCAAGATAAAGGCAGCCTCTCCTCCTGAATGACAGACAAATCTCTTTAAATATTAACCTCTTCTCTCCACACAAACCACACAGAAAACCCAGACCAACAAGAAATACTTTAAAATCAGATGTAGAGCCAACATGAATAATCCACTTTGCACTGCAAAAATGAATCCAGGAGAGAAAATAATAATAGTCCTTTCAATTACTAGAAAGAAGAAAAGCTTTTTTTTTTTTTTAATAGTAGAAAAATACTTATGTTAACCACACTCCCTAGGGATGGTAAGAAAACACTAGTAATGCAGAAAGGCTCCTCCTATAAGTAACATGATTAAAGAAGTATAGGTATAAAACCTCTTGAAGAGTAGATACGTGACAAGAGAGAATAGCACGATAAATATCTACAGTATATGTGACAGTTTAAAGACAGCGGGCACTGTTGCTCTTCACAGACAACTTCTTGCAGCACAGCGTTCAGCACAGAATATGTTAGGCTGCTGAAAAGCAGACATGTGCCTGCACTGTGGGTATACCCTGGCCTAATTCTTCTTTAAGACTGTTGGTGAAGAATAAGGATCAAGGTAATGGACACAACTATCATCCACCCTACTGGGTATCATACCAGCTTGTAGTTCTCCTTTTCCTCTTCTGCCCTGTATTTCAGGGGAATAAAGCAATACACTTAAGCATGCAAGCAATTTCATTCACTCTGAGTAGACTGCTAAAATGTGCATAAGAGCTTTCCAACGCAAACACATTCTTCCCCACAAACTACCAAATCATGGGCTGTGGAGAATACTTTTGGCTGCATTCTATATAGCTCTTCTCTTGATGCACAAATAGCTTCCCATGAAAACACTCCATAGTTATTACATCTTAACTTGGGAATAAAGCCAACTTATCTACAGGCGAACCTATGTGGGTTATTTTATTATATTCATATTTATGCATTTTAAAAACTACATGTAGTGCATAGGTCAGGCTCGGTAATGTCTTGGCTGCAGAGTAACAACAGCAGGACCCTCACTGGGACTCTAATTGCTAGCAGAACTCCTCGGCTCTCTTTCATATATGAAATATTTGTATAATGATAATGATCTACCCGTCTGGCCTATTGATATATGTATATATGTAAATTAACAGAACAGTTAAAGCCAGTTGGGAAGTCTTATGTATTCTGACCTAAATTAATAGAACAATGGAAATATCAATGCGACTAAAAGGCAAGAAGTTTAAAACCAGTTTTAAAAATTACCTACAATTAATTTTTCAAGCCTCAAAATCTATTGAAACAAACGAACTCATAAGATTTAAAATAACACCAGGCATACAGCTCACCTCCAATAAGAGCTTTTCCGATTATACCCGTTATGGTACTACTACAAACTTTTTATGTTGTAGCATGACTGTCTCTCCCCTTGTATAAGGCAAATACTTGTATTTTGCTGAATTTGAATTAGACCACTAATAAAACCAACAAAGAAAAACTACTGCATGGGCCATTATTCTTCTGCAATTAATTCATTCTATTCCCTCCTACTCAGACCTTTACTAAATGCTGAATAGCTAACTGGAAGTTAAATAAAACACTGGATTTGAGCCACTGTAGAAAATATAACAAGAGACAGTCCCTGAGACACACAAGTTACACGTAAGGATGAGAAAAGATGAACCAGGGAAAAGTAGCAGAAAGGTCACTTTCACATTTGATTATATATTTTATTATATTCTGTATGCAACAGAAAGATTTACCATCAAGACTCAATTCTGCCACTCCCAGCCCTGCTCTTGCACCAGCCCCCCAACATAAATACAGGCTTAGGAAGGACTGACACGGTATTAGAGAACATATTCTATCATCACATGGCTTTTTATCTGCAAATCAATTACAATTAACTCAATAAATATAATTACAGGAAATCTTACAAATATCTAACTCTTCACAGCAAAGTATGATTTTGCAATCAAAAAAGTCCTGATAAAATCAGGTTTGTACAAGTATTATCTATACTGAGAGAACTGTACCAATTGTACAAGCATAAAATCTTTGGGAGAAATTAATGCTAACCGGGAGAATTTCATGTTGGCAAAAGGAAGGAGGTCCTCACATAACAAGAATTTGATGAACCCCAAGTAAGCAAGTAACATTACAATCTGGTTACTTCACTTTCACACGTAGAAACTACTGGAAACTAGAAAGAGTATGATTTTATTCCAAGACATTTTGATTTAAGCACAAATCAATGAAAACAGGGAAATTATTTAAAATGCACGTAATCACATCACTTTATTAAGGGAAATATTCCATTGGTTTAAAGTTTGATGGTATTATCTACCAAGATTTATATTATTACAACAGATTACCCTTTCCAGTGAGACTGCAGACAGAAAAGTGATGCTGTAGAAGTATAATATCACATTTAATCAAAGTTCTTAGAAATAATAGTTCCATTATATTAGCATTTGAACAGCTTTTCAGTGAACCAACGGGCAGTGTGTCTTCATCTTTTATTTCTAATCAGCTAATAAATCTACAAGTTGCCAAAACCATGCCGAAATTTGGCATGCACTCTCATTCATCATAATTTTACTTCAGTAATGTGCAGTCCACTTTATGACTTCTGCACACAATGTCTAGAGGAAATAAAAGCACATTTTTACAATTACCTTTCCATAATTGGGCCATCAAGCTGCCACCCTAGTATTTTGTTTATTGACTGAACATTGTAGTTTAGAGCCTCTTATAGAAAAAAATCACAGTGGGTGAATAAGAAATGAAAGCACAGTGGCACGTTGGGATTTCCTAGGGGTAGAAATAGGGGGGAGGGGAAGGCATAGCTCCTAAAGTCTAGAACAAAGAATACAGGAAAAGAGTGAAAGCGGTTTAAATCTCAAAAAAAAAAGGTGTTACTGGGCAAAGTAAAGAAAAGGTCAGGTTTAAGACTAATTGTTTGCAAGTACTTTAGAGACAAATAGAGAAGGGAAGTTAAAATCATGCCATAAATGGAGAATGGGGAATAATAAATTGATGCACCAGAAAAAAAAAAAAAAAAAAAAAAAATTAAAAAAAAAAAAAAAAAAAAAGGATGTTCTTAGGAACCTATGAAAAGTTTATCAGGTCAGACCAAAGATTCCTCCAGCCTGATTCCTCCAACTGTTTTTTTACAGCAAGCACTATCTAGAAGAATATAAACGAAAGACAAGCATATAATGATACCTCCCCTAACGATCTACAGCTTTAGCCTTAGCTACAAGCCTGAAAGACTCCTCTGTATTTCAAAACCCTTCATCACAAGCGGTGTTCCCCAGGGCTCAGTATCGGGCCCAGTTCTGTTTAACATCTTTATCAATGATCTGGTCGAGGAGATCGAGTGCACCCTCAGTAAGTTCGCAGATGACACCAAGTTGGGCGGGAGTGTTGATCTCCTTGAAGGTAGGAAGGCTCTGCAGAAGGACCTGGACAGGCTGGACTGATGGGCCAAGGACAAGTGTATGAGGTTCAAATACTCTAAATACCCACAATAACCTGTTGAACATTTATTCTGGCAAGACTTAAGTGGGGGCTTAATTACATGGTTTTGAATATGAGGGTTTGTTTGTTTGTTGGGTTGGCTTTTTTTGTGTGTGTGTCTTTTTCTAGTTTTTTTTTCCCCCCTCCTTCCCCTCCTCCCCCACATAGCACTCACAGTTGAACACATCTCTACTGTATCCCCCTAAAGTCACCTCTTTTCCATGATGAAAAGTCCTATTCGATTTAATGTTCCACATACAGAATCTGGCCCATATTTGATTATCCCTGGTGCACTTCTTGGGAAAACCAGAATGTTTTTAACACAGAGACACCTTACTGCATAAAATCCTTTGGATAGTACTGTATCTGTGTCATGGTTTAACCTCAGCCAGCAGCTAAGCCCCACTCAGCTGCTCGCTCGCTCCCCCCCAGGTGGGATGGGGAGAGAATCAGAAGAGTAAAAGTGAGAAAACTCGTGGGTTGAGATAAAGACAGTTTAACAAGTAAAGCAAAAGCTGTTCATGCAAGCAAAGCAACACAAGGAATTGATTCCCTGCTTCCCATCGGCAGGCAGGTTGTCAGCCATCCCCAGGAAAGCAGGGCTCCATCACGCATAATGGTTACTTGGGAAGACAAATGCCATCACTCTGAATGTCCCTCCCTTCCTTCCTCCCCCAGCTTTATAAGCTGAGCGTGACAGCATATGGTGTGGGATATCCCTGGGGTCAGCTGTCCCAGCCGTGTCCCCTCCCAGCTTCTTGCGCCCCCCCAGCCTCCTCGTGGGGTG
>NW_009259237.1:232583-298295 GCF_000687185.1 Egretta garzetta
GACCTAGCCCCATACTAGCTACTGCGGAGAAAATTAACTCTAACCCCGTCAAAACCAGCACAATCTGTCAACTGAATATATCTTAGAATTAGACCTGAGTATTTTAAGCCAAATGACTTGGATGTGGATAGCGGTGTAGTCACAACAGCCTAGATAGAACAAATGGAAAGGCGGTCAGCAGCCTAGCCCGACTTGCTTCAAGTTTTTCAGAACACCGTGCAGGCTCTCTAGTTTACCCTGGATGCCAAGCTGTTGCTATTACAAACTATGTAGTAGATAAATCCTACCAGCTAAGCACAGAAAAAACGTCATATCAGAACTGTTAAGCTCCACAGCTGCAAGAAAGATGCTTTAAAAATGAAGTACATAAACTATACTGGAGAGGTGCTTGATAATGATCCCACAGTTACAGTCCAGAAGGCTGCCTGCTCAACAGAACCTTTCAGGGACTTGCATAATGCTTCCTCTAGCTTTAGGGTCCCAGTTAGGCACAGGATTATAGCTGCTTGGGCCAAGACAATTCTGGCTATGCAGAGAAAGCAGAATGGCAGGCACTTAAAGAAACTTTATGTAAAAAATGAGGGCTGTCAGCAATAGGCAACTTTTAAAGTAAAAACTAACCTTTAAATTGCAATTTCAGATTTAAGCATCTGAACCCTGCTAGTACCTTGTGAAAAGCCATATGAGCTGGTTTGTCATCATTGTTCAGCACTGCTCTATTGGTCTGACCTGATGTTTCAAATCACATGAAAAGGATGAATCTATTTGGAAGGATGATTGATATCAGTCTTTTAAATAGACCCATCATCTGCATAGGAATTGAAATGAAAACAAATAAAAGCTTGATGGCAAGCTGCCTATTCAGCTACCCATACTTATTTTTCCTGAAAGGTCAGATAATTGAAAAGTGCAATTTACTTTGCTTGGAAAAAACAGAAGAAAGCAGAAGCTGTGATACAGGCTTCCTAATAGCATAGTCAAGACACATAGTTACACTTTGCTTACCTCATCTGCATTGTTTTCATTTACTTAATTTCAATTAGATTGCAAATTATACAGGGATTAAGGTGTTTCTACTGTGTGACCTATCCAATTTTGCAGTCAATTGATTTCTACTTCTTTAGTAAGTGTTTGGACATTAGCTGCCTTAGCAGCTAGACTTACACTTGAAGTCAACTCTCCAACATGGCAAAATGCTCACAACTTGAGTTCCTCATGAACATGATAGAGGAAATAGTAAGTCACAGGAAACGAACTACATGAAGATTACTTATAACAGGTCTTAAGTCACCAATGGCATAATCAGACAAAAGCAAACACTATAGTAGGATGTGCTAACAGGATTAGTTTGTACAACACTTGCAGTCACCCTTCTATGCCACCAAGGTCTTCAGCTGAAGATGTGTCTTCAGTTTCAGCATTTTTCTTCACAAAATACTGATGGGAAAACACGAATAAGGCAGAGTTTCCAAGAGAACAATGCAAATCGTTAGCTGCTCAAGCAAAGAAGGGGAGGGGAAAGGAAGAAGCCGAATCAGAGTTGTTCAGGCTAGAGAAGGAAATGCTAAGGGCAGGAAAGATAGGATGGACAACAGCCTTCAAAATACAGTATGCTGCTGCATACAAGAACGGCGATTATTTATGCCTCCGGTCGATACGAGAGCAACAGGATTAAGTTGCAGCAAGGAAGATTTGGCTTAGACATGAAGAAAAATGTTCAAACTGCTGAAGTACTGAAGAAGTTAACTGAAATAGTTTAGTCTTTGTCAAGCAGAGATCTTTAGAAATCAGGAATACAACCATCAGAAATGACGAGAGAGTTCATCTTGATTTTCACAAGGGACAGAAAAGATGGCCTTTTGAGGTTCTTTCTATAATCATATGAGAATCTACACAATATTGATCTTCTCTGCCATACTAATAAATTCCAGAAAACACTTAGGGCAATTTCTTTCATAGATGAAGGGATTTTAGGAAAGGGATCTAGAAAGATCCCAACATTTTTAAAACTAGATGTAGTGAAAACAGACTCCCTGCTGGCAAGCCAGCCACCTTAATATATTATCAGCACAGATGTCATAAGTTAATAGGGTGATACTGAGACAGATGTGATCATTAAGCACTCACCTTCTCTTTCCATGTTATCATGTTGGCAGGCCAAGTGTCTTCTGACTCTTCACTACATCAAAGATTAGAAGTTGCTAATGGCATTAGGATAACTAATAAGGCAGTTAAGGGGGATTCTGGATATTCTGATGAAATTTTTAGAGCTTTCAGTGCAACACTGGTGTCTAGTAACGTATTTACAGATGTGTAAAGGGAGAAGGTCTACTGTCAGGCTTAGTGCTATGCTGAAGGAGTATAGCTAAAGGAAATACAGCTATACCATTACTCAAGAGCAGTTACACCTGAGTCTCACACAGAAAGCAAGATATGTTTTTACTTCAACTGCTTGCATGTTGTTTATAAGAACAACTGTGCTTGACCTCTAACATTCAAAGGGAAAGAAAATTTTAACAGCCCATCCCCTCTTGTGCCTCTGCAATTGCAGTTTTCAATATATTTCCTCCAGGAATTTTGGTAATCATGGGACACACTATCTACACTAAGCCCAGTACATGGAAGCACAGGGGAATACTACTGACACTAACTCAACTATTTAAAATGCAATATAGGTAGAACTTGCCCAATCTTCCCCAAAAGTGTACCACAAAGTTAATTTTTTCTTTTGTCCAAGTAGAATTTTTTCTATTTTATGTGGAGTTCAAACCTTCTTTTACCTACTCCACCCGTCCAACTCAGGACAATTGTGCTACCCTTTGCTATAAGCCTATCAGGAAGACACTTGCTGGCAACGGCGAGAGCCATTTTTTAACTTTATATTCCTGCTTGCCAATCATGTTTTACATTAACTCAATTTGCATTGCTCTTGTTTAGCCTTGCTGTTTAGGGGGTTGTTCTAACCTGCTTTGTGGATTGAGTGGATGTGTTTGCCACAAAGAATTCCAAGAAAAATTGTTCCAGATTACTATTCTGGGCCACAGCTTTAGTTGTATTTATTTTTTGCCCTTACTGGGTTTGCAAAGCATAGAAATAGCAATCCTCCACCGTTTCCATCATGTTTACTTTCTCATCACTTGTGTTTGCTCTGTTTTAGTTTTTTCCTTTAAAAGCTTGTTTTATTTTTAAGAGCCAGAGCACAGTCACTTAAGAGAAAAGCAATCAAACAGGGGCACAGATAATCTCTCTGTAGATTAACAGATAATGAATAGTATGTTTGTATGAAAGACATATAATCATGTGCCTCATCCTAAAAGCACCGATGTCAATAAGAATACATTCAGCTTGTAGATGGCAATCAGTACTTAACAGGAAAGGGATCTGAAAGAGAAGAAATTATTCCACTGTATTTGTTAAGTGCCTTAAAAGTGATCGAAAGGAATTATGAGAAATTTACTCATGAAATACCAGAACGTATTAATACTACTGTTAGGTGAGTATTTAATGAAGAAATAAAAGCAGAATGATTTAACAGGAAGCTCTTTGAGAAGAGCATTGTAAGAAAAAGCATAATGAAATCAAGTAGCTACCATGTAACAAGCAGCAGAGAAGAAAGAAAGGAAGGCAGTGAAGAACCTAAAGTAAAAACATTCAAGAAGCAGTTGATGCCTTCTTTTACCCTCAAGCCTTGTTCTATGATGTATATCCCCACCATCCTTCCAGCTAGGAAATCTGTGGATGCAGACCAGGAAGTGCAATGAGTCAAACAGAAACAGTCAGGAAGGAGAAAAAGCACTGAAAAATACAGTGGCTTTGCATAATGCTTGTACACAGTCAGTAACGTGGTCTACCATTACCACATTGATTTCTAAATGAAATGGCAAATATAAATAAATAAAAATCTAAAATAGTTCCTCTTTCTCAAAGACAAGTTGTATATAAAAAGAATAAATATACTAAATAATATACTAAATATACTAAATAAATATACTAAATAAATATACTATGACTTTGAGTAACCAGAAATTATAAAGTAACTTCAATGATTTTTCCCCATTATAAATAGAACATGAAACTAGCAATGGATCCGCAACAGATCTGCTGGGCCTCTGCCCAGTAATGCCAGCAATACTTATTACTGCACACTGATCCAGGCTCTTTGGGTGGTAAGTGAGGCACATTATCCAAGCTGGATTCCCAGGCACTTCCCACATCCATGTTGCCTCTCCACACAACACATTCTTTCACATCTCTACAGGAGAAGAGGTCATATGCTAAGGCAAAACACACTTTCAGGGGTTCATCCTTTAGAAGGCTATGCTTTCTAATTCTAAGGCCCTGAGACGGAAGCAAGTGCTTCAACCTACTAAAGCCTATGTAAAGATTCTCACGGTCTTTGAAATGGAAGCACCTCACTTAAAGACTTTGCTCACCCACAATCAGAAAATTCCGTGCAAGACTGAGCTCTCAGAAACTAACGGTGGTTTTGTGCCTTCTAATGTGTGCTGGCTTTGCGCACCGAACAGACACTGTTCTTGTAGGAAGACTGATTGCCTCTCCAATGCAACTGGAGGCTTAGCTACAGCATGACAACACATGCTCAAGTCACCTCCAATCTGGTAAACTTAGATATGAGTAGCTACGAATAGAACAGTGAAAGATTTCAGCTGAAGTAACAAGTGATTCACGCAGCTTGTGTCAATATGCAGGCATGGCACAGCACCTATGCGTAGGTCATCTGTTCGGAAATCAGCGGTATGACCGGAACACGGACAGGCATATTAAATCTAGCTTTCATCTAGCAAACGCATATACCAGCAACAGTGCGACTGGAGACAAGGGCTTCAGCTAGAGCAGCTGTCTTGAAACCTGTGTGGCTCTGGCCTTCCCCTGTATTAGTGGCTCAGACCATGCATATCAAAGCTGACACACATATGCCTGTACCTGCTGTGATCCCGCTAGCAGTGCAATGGAGACATTATTGCCTCACCTGCTGTTTGAAGACTGTTTTCCAGAGTGCACAGAACAGACAGGCTGTTGCTAGCAGGCTCTTATTTCTTTGTTATCTAACATTTCAATAAAAATAAGTTTACTTGTTAAACACAAATTTTCTGCACCTTAATAAAACCAGTGCAGCTTGCAAGGAAGGCAGGGTAATTCCTTACCATATGGCCCCACAACTGCAAGAAGCACACCCCGATGAAAGCAAACAGTTAAATGGTCCACGGAGAATTCTTAGCACTTCAAAAGACATGAACATTGGCGTCTGCATCAGAAATTAACTGTATGCCATTCAGTCCTAAGCTTATCCTAGCAAGATCATCCCAGAACGTAGTCAATATGTATCTTTTGGTTCAAATGGCACATGAATTTTGCACAACATGAATTCTAATTTCCCAGTAGTTTTATCAGCTTTGTTCATGCTGTTATATATGTGTGCTTTTTCTATTAATACTACCCTGCTTGTCATTATGTGTGGTTTTGTTTGCAACATGTTTTCTTATAATCCAAGTAAAAAATGGCAATAAAAATGACCTCTTTACACATTCCATTCTCATTTCATAATTTATATTAATGAAACTGTACAAATATAACTCATCTCACATAGCACCAAGACGACTGGTAGCCTCCCATTAGAAAATAAAAATAAAAATCAGAGGAATATTTCAAACAATAAAGGAGACTGTGGTTAATTTAAAATAAAATGCATTAATTACATGCAAACCAGATAACAAATAAGATGCTCAGAGCTGAAGACATATATCTAATATGAAAGAACATATCTAATGCATGAAAAATACCAACATGCCCATATGAACATTTCATAAATAAAGCTGCTTTTATAAATATTAATATTCAATTTTTTTTCACTTAAAAAAAATTAAAAACCTGCAAGATAGCAATTTTGTGTACTTACTCCTTAAAAAGATAATATTCTCTCATACAAAGAAATCTGAAAATTATACTGCGCAATACTTCTTGAAACAAAAAGATAAATTTAAAGTATAGTAACTACTGATTTATTTCAGATTTTTATACAGAAAGCATTAATAAATCTTCCAAAAACTTAAGACATATAATTTCAAGTCAAAAACCAAAGAAATAGTTTTAATAATATTTATATATTCCTATGCTCTGGGTAAGAAACGAACTTTTCTTCCCATGTGGTAGCTCATATCACTTTTACCTGGAAAATCCCATGTTAAAAGGATAATTTTCTATCTGTGGATTCTGCCTCTCTTTTTTTTTTTTTTTTTTGAAAAACCATCTGAAAAGAACTCAAAATGATAGATTTTAAGTGAAGCCACAGCAATTTGACTTGCATCACTGGATCTTTTGTTTTCACGTGACTCCACTCTTCACACACCACTGTTGAAAGGAAGCAGCAAAAAGCTGCTAATACTATTTTTCAAAGTAAAGATCTGTGTAAATGCCAATTGCTGACCCTTATGGCCTCCCACCCACCAACACATGTTTTTTCTCCCAGCCATTATTTGATTTGTTGATGTCGACATGAGCCTGTCTGACAAGCCTACAAGTCAGCTTGCGGTTTTAAGCCATGTAAAGCTATCGTGTTCTTCAGGAGAGACTGCAGAATACACAGATGGGCTTAAACTCTACAGCCAGGTAAATGATCTAGCACTTAACAGTTTTATTTTTCTTGTTTAACAAAAACGATCCCTGACTAGTGTAGCATGAATAACCTTCCTCGGGATACTTTAAAAACATACTGTAATAAAGTATGCATCCTACTGCAATGATTACAATGTCATCTATTCAATTTCTGCATGAACAGCCTAAATTGTAAGTTATTACAGTATTGCTTGCAATTTACTATTTTTTTAAACTATGAAAACTCATACGCTCATGGGGTAGACACTGTAAAAGACTGCAGTGTAGAGGTCATTCAGGACAAAACCATTCTGCAACTGCATTTGTAGCATTTCAGTACAGCCATCTTTGCGCACAGTCTAGTTCTCCAGAAGGCTTGAAGACACCTTTCCATCAATCAACCTTTTCATTTTTTTTTTTAATATTCTAACTCATTTACATTTTAAAGTTTAAATGTCCATTTAATGTGTAATATTACACATTCACTATAAAAAGTAATCTCAAATGAAAAATCCAGTGCTGCATTCAAAATCCTTTAAAATGGGGCACTATAAGGTACTACTGCTTTTCTTCTAGAAGACATTCTTACACAAATTTCTGAATCGGCACCCATTGTAATGTTTATATTGTCATCTTCAGAAGGGAACTGAGAAGTCATAGAGTTTGTAAAACTCCAAAGAGAATTCCATGAGAGAGCAAAGAATTGAGCCAGCTGCTCTCAGCCCAGTCTAACATATATCCACACAGATTTGCTTCTTTCTGCCTGCATACTCTAACATGTCAGTCCTATTCACTAAATGTCCAAGAATTACATGGTCCCCTGCTGTGCAGCTTTTTAAAGGTTCAATGCCTAACAGCAGTGGATTTTTTCACTGTTGATGTTCACAATATTCCATGACGTGTAAACATTCATGGAACTGGGAAGAAGCACTTGATGAACGCAATCTCTTATAACAGTGTAGAGACTGATGAAAATCAATCTCCAAATCATAATTTAACAGTAACTAACAAAGTTTAAAATTAGAGAATACCAAACTACAGAGAAAAATGTTCACTATTGTTCTACAATAAATAAGTCCTTACTCCAGCTGTCTTTGGATATTCAATGCCCAATTTTAGAACAGGCCTGCACAACTCCCTTTGCATGCAGAACTTTATCACACAACTCAGAATTTGGGCTCATACACATTTGGACATCTGTATCTGGATAGACGGACAATAGTATTATGTGTGCCAGATCAATAGAATTGCCTATTACATGCATTTGAACTGCGTGTTTATTATGAAAGGCACCATTATATGTATCCCAAAGTATGTTTACATTATTTAACATTTGGTAACTTCTCATTCTGCAATTAGACTGCCAGGACAATATCTCTGAAGACTGCACCTTCCATAATAAGGCCATGACAACACTCAACAGTTCAGTGTCAACGTATTAAATATATGAAACAACTTCTGACAAGAATACTTTGGGGAATTATCACATCATTATTTTTTCTATACTAGTATTTTCACAATTGGCAGGGTATCCACATATTCCCTCAAAGCTGCTACTGCATGTTGAGCACAAAGTAAGCATTAAAATTGTATTTCTAAGATAACTGGGCTACAGCCCTCAGACACAGAATATCCATTATTCCATGCTGTTCTAGGCCAATTGCTTTCTGAAGGACTCCGAGGTGAAAGGACCACAATGGCATAATGGCATTCGCCTTACAGTGCTTTAAACGATTCAGCTGGACAATTTCTACATTGTTGTCTTTTTCAGCACCGATAGGAAACATTAATACAAATTTATTAAATTCTAGATGAGTGTTTATTTCTTAGAAAGAGTGAATAATTTTGAGATATTACAACACTTAGAGTGTTTGCTCTATTTAAACTTGGTTTTGAGGCTCAGTCACACTATCACGAAAGAGGTGAAACAGTCTTGAATTGACCTCAGGTCATTTGTAAATGGCTTCTCACAGATGATACAGTGAGACGAACACTAGCTGTGGCATAGCTTTATCTCTATTAAATGTGGACGTGTGACCCATGTGTAAGTCAGCCTTCCTTTTACAGCAGTTTTCCCTAAGTTTTTTCTGTAGCTCCATGGAAATCACCTGGTGAGAGCCCATGTTATTAACACTCAGGCAAGCATAAGTGATCAATAAGGCTTGAGAAAAAAACCCAGAGCGTGCCAAGGTGACAATATAGAAACTGTGAGACAGAACTCTGACTAGAAAGATCTCTTTACAAGGAAGCATTTTAGCTGTTTTCTCAAGCTAAATCACAAAGTTTGTCTGAATAAGGACCATGTATTAAGAAGGAAAGGTTAAATCAGGGAGGCTTATATGAATACAACTGCCTAAATAGGAACATAAAGCCTAGCTAGTCCAGAGGTCATGGGAGAACTGATTTTTAGTTTCCCTTTACTATGAAAAGTGAAAAATTAGCCCATGAAGAAATAGTGTGAAACAAAACAAAGCAGTGGCCCAAAACAAAGCCATGCAATTTAATTCTAGACAGCCTCAAGCTCAACCCCAAAAATCTCTTCACTGAAATGTTTATTCCTCATGGGGACATAGTGGGAATCTTTCTAAACCACTTCAGAAAGTGTACCCTGCCCCCAGCCAGCATACCCTCATGAAGAGCAGAAACCAAGCAAAAGTAATTTTTGAAAAGTGTGCACTGACTGAAAAGTGTGTGCTGGTGGAATGATGAATTTCAAGACTGCCTCACCCTTATTAAAGCAGCAGCGACTGTCAAGAGGCGGTATGGACTCAGAACACTGCAAATGACTTCTACAGTGGGGACCACACCACAGGCATCAGCAGGTACTTAATATAGAGTGGTTGAAGAAGGTATTCTAGAGAAAAAGAGAAAACACCATTTCAGGATCCAGTTTCTGTCTCAAATCCAACCTGAGTCATGACCCTTAGCAGAACTAACTTGAATACGAATTTTGTGACATTTGGGCAAAGGTCATTTCTTTATGTAGTTTCTAAAATATAGTAAATGAACTAAAACATAGTAAATGAACTAAAATATAGTAAATGAACTATACACTTACCTGAGAGCTAATATCTGTCTATTATTTCAAATGAGAGGCTTTATCTAGACAAGCTCTTTCTTAAATGTTCACTGATCTTAAGGCTAAAGACTTCAGAACTGAAAAAAACAATGAAGGTATCATTCTGTAAATGAAAGCAGCACAGGAGCTAGTTCAGCGTGCCAACAAAGGAGAGGAGAAAGCAGAGATTTTTGAGCTGTTAAGTGTAGAAAATACCCTGTTGCCAAAACTGCTGGTAACTCTCACGTGAGGGTGTGCTTATGATACGCTTGTCCAGGCATATACCCTCCAGTCTAAACCTTCACAAACATTGTAGTAGCAAGCCACTCAAGAGGCTGGGAATCCAGAATCTAGAGGAAGGTTTTGCTTGGCAGTGAGATTCGACTACACATTATGTCCAAGTCACTAGGAAGCATACAAAGCAAAGATTAAAAAGCTTAAGAAGATGAAGTATCCATTTGGTTCAAAAATGAAACAGTTGTTCTGTAAGAAAGAGACTAGATCCTTATCATGTTAAACTCAATCTCATGAGTCTAGGCAGACAGATGAATGGGAGAGGCGAATGAAGAGCTGTAGAAACACTGATGACAAAAGAAAATAAGATATGGTTATACAAAGGAGAATTGGTGAAGATATTCTTTAGAGAATTAAAAATCAAAAGGAAATTTACAGTCGCAATAAAAAGGCATATGACTGAGGATGTATATAAAGGAATAGTGCAAGGAAATTTTGGTGCAATACTACATACAACTAACAAAGAAAATGGAAGCCAAAAAGGAGTACAAACATTGTACAGATTCACTTCCTACCCAAAAAGTAAAAACAAGAGAATTATAATTACCAGCCAGCCCAACTTCAGTTGTTCAACAGAGTCTGGAAAAAAATGATTAAACAATCAACTAATAATCACCTACAGGATAATAAAGTGATGAAAATAGCCAACACAGATTTGTCAAGAGCAACCTCTGCCAAACCAATTAAATTTCCTTCTTTTACAGGTAACTGGTTTAATTGATAAGGTAGAAGCAGTAGATGTAATACAGCCTCACTTTAATAAAGCTTTAAACACTGCTAGACATGGAATCTCCATAGGCAAGCTAGGGAAATATTACCTGAATGAAAAAAAAACCTCGAGGTAAATCCTTAATTAATTTAAAAGATATGCTCAAGGAACGATTATCAATATTCTGATTCTGAACTGAAAAAAGGCATTAAGATGGAAATTCACAGGAGTCCATTCAGGCAATATGTAAATTATCTTACAGTCACGGGGTCAGGGGAAAAAGTGTAGGTGAAAGAAAGCAGGAGGACATGTAAGCACTCTGGATCTTTGTGATCCAAAATGATCTTCATAAATTGGAAACAAAGTCAATAAACACCTCTAAGATGAAATTTGGTAAAGGTAGATTCAAAACACTGCATGTGGGAATAAGTCATTAAATGCACCAAGACAAAATAAGGAGTAAGGAGCCAGACAGCAAAAACTGAAGAGAATAGAGGGCCTAGAACATAAAAAGTATTAAAAAAAAAAAAACAAAACAAAAAACTCACTCTTGGGGTACTAGCAGGTCTGCAAAATACAGAAAAACAATTATTCTTGACACTGATAGTACGAACCAGTAGTGAGACCCCAAAATAGATGCTGTCAAATTGTAGGCTCTACATGAGAAAAACAATAAAGACAATAGGTTTTAGAACACAATGTATAAAGAAGAGCTGAAGGAACTTGATGTATTTGATTTACAAAAGAAAACATTAAAGCGAGATTCATGAGAGACTTAAAATGCAAAAATCTGCAAAATGACAGTCAAAGATATGCTCAAGGAACGATTATCAATATTCTGATTCTGAACTGAAAAAAGGCATTAAGATGGAAATTCACAGGAGTCCATTCAGGCAATATGTAAATTATCTTACAGTCACGGGGTCAGGGGAAAAAGTGTAGGTGAAAGAAAGCAGGAGGACATGTAAGCACTCTGGATCTTTGTGATCCAAAATGATCTTCATAAATTGGAAACAAAGTCAATAAACACCTCTAAGATGAAATTTGGTAAAGGTAGATTCAAAACACTGCATGTGGGAATAAGTCATTAAATGCACCAAGACAAAATAAGGAGTAAGGAGCCAGACAGCAAAAACTGAAGAGAATAGAGGGCCTAGAACATAAAAAGTATTAAAAAAAACAAAACAAAACAAAAAACTCACTCTTGGGGTACTAGCAGGTCTGCAAAATACAGAAAAACAATTATTCTTGACACTGATAGTACGAACCAGTAGTGAGACCCCAAAATAGATGCTGTCAAATTGTAGGCTCTACATGAGAAAAACAATAAAGACAATAGGTTTTAGAACACAATGTATAAAGAAGAGCTGAAGGAACTTGATGTATTTGATTTACAAAAGAAAACATTAAAGCGAGATTCATGAGAGACTTAAAATGCAAAAATCTGCAAAATGACAGTCATCCTACGCAGGGCAGGAAAAAACAAGAAACAGGCATTATAATTTGGTTCAAAGATTTACTTTAGATATTAGGAAAAGTTTTCTGACTAAAAGAGGTACTAAGCCTTCAGAGATTCCTAGAAAGGCTGTAGAAACCCTTTTGATTTGTTGGTGCTGTAAATGCATTAGACAGAGAGCTATTTTGGGGCAAAGGGATGCATAGGATGATTTCTTAAAGACCTCTTCACCTTAAATTCCTATAATAGTTAATGGATTATCTTCTTACAGCCAAGCAACTCTTGACCAACAAAAGTCTAAGCAAACTTAAGAAATTATTTCTAACTGCTTAAGGAAAACTAATCTTAGCAATTTTTAGTGAAAGTCGCTAAAATACACACAATAAAATAGATATTAAGTTCTAAAGGTGACTGAAACTCATTAGAGGTTGCAAACGCTAATATGTTGTATATTTTTATTGACTTGACTTTATTTAGAGAAAACTTTTTTTTTGCAAAAATAATTTGTTACTACAGATCAGGTTACTTAATAGCAAGGACAGCTGAGCTTATGTTGTTCATTGGGGTGCAAACCTTGCATTCAAAGACTAATTGCAATTAAGAAAAATGTGAGAACTTAGTACTTTAGGCAAAATACTTCTAAAAACAGCTCCTTCAGATGGAAAAGATGAGCCCCTTTGACATTCAGGACAAGAACTTAATGAACTGTAAACCATCACATATGGTGACGGCATCCCTGCTGCAGGAAGAGAGGGACAGAAAAATGAATGGAAGAAAACCACCTATTCTTAGTCACTTTATCAAATGACTCTAATTAAAAATCTGAATACAATCAAAGTGCCAGCCTCAGGAAAAAAAAATAAATTCACCTTATAAATACAGTTGACCATTCACACCTGTTTTGATCAACAAAGAAAGATATCTAGTGATTGTTTTGTACAAATGACTTAGCACCCCATCCAAATCCTGTCTTTTTCTAAACACTAATGAGTTGGATTAGGCATGGCCTCAGGAGTGAGATTTTCAGCCCTATGGAGAGGATGCTTAGAACATATCTCATATAGTAAACCCATCTGTTTCCCTAATACAACTGCACTGGCTGATTTATTAGCGACTGCCAAGAAATCACACTGCTCGTTTATTTTCAGTGTTTGGGTTTTTTACCTGTTGGGTTTTAATATGGGTGTTTAATTAATATCTTTTGTTTATTAAGATAATTAGTGCTTTTGTAAATATGAGCAAACCATCAAGTAGTCAATGTGAAGTTCAAGTAGTATGAATATTGGCATGAGATAGAAATAACCTAGAGATCTGTATAACAGAGAGTTGACCGTCTAAAACTGGCACTGATTTTTTTTCTGTTTTGCAGCCTATCAACAGAAATTTCTAGGCTTTAGGAAATGTTTTCAAACACACAAGCAGTTAAACTTGGATTTTGCAGTCAAAAATTGCTCCGGTGTTGTTATTACCTGACAATATGCTGACCAATTTTTGTGCTGCTGCGATATCCTGTTGATAAAGCTGAATACATTCATAGAAAAACAGAAACAAAACACATTCTATTGCTTTTCTGGCTAATAGACTAGCAGGCACATAACAAATAAGTAAGGTAATGAACATACTATGTGGTAGTCCCGTTTATTGATAATTATCTTACATATCTGAGTAAGCTTATGTTCTTGAAGGTGTAGGGATGCCCTAGAGGAAGAAAAGCAAGAATTAACACTCTAGTGCACATGCTAATTAGGATTTAATTAGGGAATTTAAAAAATGCAGAGTGCATATTTTCAGCAAGTGCATAATTACTATCTTACTGCTTGTGGGGTTTTTTCCCCTGTTTTGTTTTTTTTTTTTCATTGTAAATATTATAATTGTCATTTTACATAAAATTCAAGAAATTCAAATTCTATTTCAGTTTTCAGGAAGAAATATTTTTCCTCTGGCACATTTTCATCCATTATAATTCTTTAACATTCCATCCTGATTTATAATATTTTTCTATATTACTAATTCAACCTGAAAAGCAATTAAATTGCTTTTCTTTAAGCTTTTACAATGTACACAGGATGTTCCCTACGAATTACACCATAGCATTTTTCTTCAGCCTCTGCTGTTAATCTGAATAACAGTTATGATCCACGGGTCAATATAACTAATGTCTCCAAACAAGGTACAGGCCTTTCTAGAATTATTTTTTTTCCCAAGAAAGAGAACATGATGAAAATGCCAAGTTCTCTTTCCATGTAACAGTACTAAACAGCCCATGAATTTTGAACCTGATCTAAAACTGCACAATGCTAACAGGAATTCTTGCAATCATTTCTGTGCATTTGGGAATTCTCTAAGCCTGCTCACTGGAAAATCCACACAGGAGAGAAATAAACGTGCAATAAAGGCAAATTTTAAAGATCTCTCTAGCTGGGCTTTGAAAGGAACTTTTGACTAGGGACTTTCTAATGAAAAGGAATTAACAAGACGATTAAAGCTTTAAGAAATTCGATTTGCATCAGTATTTTAATTCTTTCAAAACAGACTCTGAACATAAGGTAATCTTGTCAAATACCTTTCCTCCTTAATTATTAATGCTAATTGCTGTTCTTCCTTGTTTTCTTTTCAAAATCAAAACTTTTTCAGTGAGCTTCCTTTGCTATTTCTTGATTTCTATTTTTACAGCCACAGTGCTCAATAAGCCCTTAGGCTATGCACAACATATAATTTGCTTCACTGGAAGACCATCACAGTAATAGCTCCCTGAGACTTCCCACTTTTCCACTTCAATCCTTGGACATCTTTAGAACCTACTAACAGACTCCAGCATGGTTAACATCCTTGCAAGCGACTATACCCTTTCATTGACTCAGAATATGACTGTATAGGGAGAAAGGAAGTAAAATAGTTGGCTTTATAAGAACTTCTTGGATAGAATACCGGTGAGAGCATTGATAGCATCACTGTCAGACCCTTCAGAAAGCCATGGCAGGATTTTATATGGCACAGAAAACACAGGAACCAACAGTACAATACTTTTTTGGGGTTAGCAGTCACTACTGCTAACACTGTGGAGCAGTGGTAAATCGACTTGTGAGTTTAGGGATTTGAATGTCCGCATTTACTTCCTTTGTTTTCATATGCTGTACTTTTTATTCATTTGCTGAACCAAGATACAAAAGAATGAAAACGAAATGGAAACTGAGGGAAAAACCCATCCACCAAAAAACCAAGTGAAAGATCCTCTAATAAGATGGAGTTCTGATACTAAGTTTAGTTGCATGAGTGATTTTTCCTGCTGTTATTTAAGCAGACAATTTGGGTTCTGCTTCACTGAAGCCACCAGGGTATTTCTGGCAGGGGGCGGGGGGCAACCCTTTGAACACACAGGCACTCAACACGGTTGGATTAGTCAGAAAGAAAACAATAGCTAGGATGTTAAGTGAGAAATGGTGATATGCATTTATTCAAAAATTAATTCAACTAACTTCAGACAAATAATTTATCTTAACAAGAAAATACAAATTTGAATTCCTCCCTTGTAGAAATTGTTGAATCACTTTTAAATGATCTAGAGTTGTACTGGCGTTCCTTTAATGCTAGTACTGAAGGTTATTTGGAGCAATCAAGATATTCCAGAAAACAAATTAGGAAGAAAGATTTCTAACATTTCAGTCACCAGTTCCAAGAACAAAAATCATTGCTTCCAAAGACATGCCCCATCTCACAAACAAGTGAATTATATTCTTAAACACATGTGCATTTGATTGTCCCAGTGAAGTTACATTTTTTAAAAAATAATAAAAGCTTGAGCAATTTTATTGCAATATGTCTATATTGTTAGAATAGAGACCAGCAAGAAGCTGAGACTTCTGACTTTATTTACTCTTCTCTTTGCTTTCATTCAGCACACAGGTTCACCCACACTCAAACAGACTAGATTATAACATAATACTAGGCAATAGCTAATAAATTTGTACTCTCAGTACATCACTCAACTGCCTTTGATATCACAATATTTAAATGATCAATCACAGCATGAAACATTTCAGCTAAGTCTTTGTAACGATTACAAATTAAATCCTTTAAAAACATTTTTATAACCCACTTTGTTTAATTTTTTTTTTCTTTCCAGTAGGTGTACTGAATTTCAAGACATCTCATCGGAATATGTTAAAAACAGCACAAAAAGGCAAAGCTTCTATTAAGACATAGTTGCATGAAAGATTTCCGACTGGATGAAATTTAGCAGATGTTTTGTAGACAACTACTAGGTCACTGAAAGAAATATTTACTTTTTGACTACTTACCATGTGTACAATAAAACAGGTGTTTTTCTACTAGCACTGTTTAAAGAAAGATCCTGGAAAGATATTCTTTTCTAGAAATTAAGTTTGTCCCACTGAAATACCAAATGTTATCAACTGAAATACTTCATAATTTTTTCCAAGATGTAAATTGAAAACATTTGAAAACATCAGACCAAAAATTAAACAGCTGATAACCCATTCTGCTCTTTTTCCCCCACACCTACAAGATTTCAGTAACATCAACACCTAGCATACCGCTGCAGAGCTGAAGCTATTCGTGTTGCACACTTTCCGTCGCTTCTGTACATCTGTAGCAAAACAAATGGAGACAAACAGCTTCAGAAAGTATGTTCTCAACCGCTTTCTGGAAAAAACTCATCTCTCCCTAGTAACTACTAGAGGAAGACTGACAAGACTAGGTTTAGGTTTAATTTGTAGGCTGGGGGAGGAAGATGGCATTTCTTGTCAGGACCAGAGGCATTTTCTCTAGACCTCCAAGGAATGAAGTCAAGTATTTAGTCGGGGGAGGACTCAAGTGCATTCCAGCCAGAGCCCAATCTGAATGACCAAGAGACCATCAGAAAAACTTGTTTTATTTACAAATCTCTAACTAGCACTGGAATGTAAGTTGTCAAATAAGATGCTGGTTGTTATTACAGCCAAGCACAACATGAGCAATTCTGTCTCAAGAGACCACTCTTACCAAAAAGACAGAATCCAAAGAGAACTCTCACACTATGGTACAGCTTGACATGCACAAAATCTGCATTCACAGAGTCTAGTACAGCCAAATACAGGGCATCTACCTAAAACCAGACACTCACCAATACTTCAGAAAAACTAACATAAATAACAACATCACAATTTAAGTCTTTTTGTGCGAAGTTATACCTTGGAGGGTTTCTGTAGATTTTCAGCTGCTTAAGGCAAGCCTGCTAACTAAAGCGTGACAGAGATATATCCAAGTTGTTTTACATACAATGGAACTCTAGGTACTGGATTTTTTCTAACTGCAGCTATAACAACACATTTTCTGATGTGTAGGTTAATAAAATAAGACATATTGAGCTTATGAGGCTGCTTCTACCATCCAAGTCATCTCCCCTATGTGCCTCTATGTCACATTATAATCTAGAATCTGCCTTGAACAGCACCAAGTAGTAGGAATAACTGCTTGGGACACCATAAGCTCTGGCATTTTGAGTTCACATTTTTCTTGGTCATGAAACTTCATCCCACAGCATATTTAACACAAATTAATCCCTAACCTAACCACTTCAGTCCACTGTATTATGTGAAGTTCTGCAAATAGTTGCAATGACTCATTTCACAGCATTTCAACAAGGGGTTCAGTGGAATCCAAGGGTTTATAAATCTTAAAATTATAATTTCATTCTGTAAAACTAACTTTATGATTTTTGAAAAATGTAAAGCTGTGGGGAGTTTTCCACAAGGGATATTTTGTTGGTATGAACAATGTAAAAGCATAGAATCTAACTACAGAAGATATAAAGTTCCTGGTTCAGTTCCCATTAAAAACAGTAAGTACTGTTCCACCGACTCCAGGTGGAGTGGGTGGCCTGTTCCAAGACTGTACAGGAATGGTAGAAATAAGCACTGGAAAATATGAGATAGGAGCTTCTGGGCTGGCAGGAAGAGGAGAGACCACAGTGAAGGTAAGTTTAACTTCTGCAGAGGAAGTAGCAACAGCTAAAATCAGAATTTAAGAGTGTTTTTTTTTTTTTTTCCTCTGTACTGCAGATAATGGTATATACTGTCACTGTTAGCTATAATACTCTCCCTCTTATCTTTACTTTCTCCATCCTATTTTGTTGAAATAAGCTAAGTAAACATCAGGTTGTACTGTCACATTTTTAAACAAGAAATTTCACTTTAACCAGACTGCTAATATTCAGACGTTTTTCTTAAACCAAGTATGTGAAACTTCTAACAACAACAATAAAATAAAATAAAATAAAAAATCTGAATAATTCTAGCTCATTCCAGACAACAGATCCATTCTATTTAATGTTATTAAAAGAAAAAAGTACAAGACACAGCATTTAAAATTGGAGTTTGTAAGGCTGGAAAGATGTAGTATTTATGCTGTTTCTCATACCTAATTGACTACATTATCATTCTAACAGTACACATAATGAAGAAATAATGATGAAGAAAACCAAGAACCAAGATTTTTTTTTTCTTTTTATTCTACCTCTCAGCTGTCTCTACACATCTGTTTTACTGGTTTCCAACACTACTTGTTACTTTACTTTCTCAAGGCCAACTACTTACTCTGTTGGATCCGTAGATCCACATTTAGTTGGAAAAAAAATCTCACATAGATACTCCCTCATACACATCCACAGCTCTGCACTTCCAGACTTTGCTTGTGTCACAAGATGCTCCAAGAAACCCAAATCTACACTGTGCTTCTAGCTCAAGACTGCTGGACCAAGAAGGCAAAAGAAGGTTGTGTACCGGCACGGGTCCAGCTGGAATTCTTTGAAGAAGATGGAAGATTGTGCACATCTTACTGTAGAAGTTCTCAGAGCTTTTTGGGTAGGCATGCTTCTAGGGCAGTTTGCTGCAAAGAAAATTCTGTTGTATTCTATTCCACTATCACAGGAGCTTATTAGAATGAGACAGGGAACCAGCTCGGAGACCTCAGTATTCACTTGCATAGATTTTGCTTACAGTTCTGCCTCGGTTAGAGGGAAGAGGACAGATGATCTGTCATGACTAAGAAATATTTCTGCTTAGGTAATGGAAGATCTGAGATGCTGTTCACAAACAGAAACTACTGAATGGCTTCTGCTCCAGTTCACCTATTCCAGTTTTAGTACAGAGGGGGAAATGAGAACAGCTACTATTTTAGTCATGTGCCTCATAGTTAAATAGCAAAGATGTGAGTCCCAGTAAAGGTAAGGCAAACTCCTTATTCACAGTGCATCCTAATGAGAACCCACATCAATTTCCAATAATTTATTCAGTAGGTCTTTTAAATCAATCCTTTTCCTCATCACTGCCTCCTCCATCTCTTCTTTCTTCCTTCCTGACTCTGCAATTAGGTCATAATGCTGAACTTGGGATATCAACATCCTGGCTTTCCAAAACATAAAGCCCACTGAATGGATCAGTTCCCCACTTAAGAAGCTTTAATGTATAATGTGGCTTTGGCCAAAGGTGGAGAGAGCAGCACATGTTTCCCTTCGTGGGTTTTGATGCATTATTATAACGCAGTCAATGAGCACACTGATGGACAGCTAACAACTAACCTTATAAACAGGATTTCAGTTTGCCTGCACATTCAAAAATAAGAGCCTGTCAGTGTTGTTGGGAGCTCACAGATGAAAAAAACAGAGCTCTACCACTAGATGTGTAGCAGAAGAGTTTATGAGAAATACTCCAGTGCTCTTTTGGTTGAAATTTGTATGCATTTGCTCGATATGCCTACAGTGTTGCACACAACACAAACAACCTGCCTTACAGCTACAACATGGCCTTATTTGATATGCATTAAGCATATACACCCCATTAACATAGTACAACTCTCCTGGTATTGATCAAACATATAAATATACATTGTGACAACCAATCTGCCATAAAAACTTGGTACTTCAGGTACCAATAACTTTTGGCTTCCTTCTAGTTACATCTATTTAACTTCCAGTTACATCTAGTCTATTCTATTCTAACATCATCATCATAAGCTCAAGGCTTACTCTCATTAGATTATTATTTTTAAAAACAGCAATAATCGCAAAAAATTCAAACTTAAATTCCTCATAGCTCTGCAAGTTACATGTAGCTTAGCTTTGTGCCCACTGTTCCATGCTTCTAACTTTTCACATAAAATTAGGAAAAAATAGCATTCCTTCCTGTGATTTTTTTTTTTTTTCTTTTTGGTAAATTATGTTAGAAAAAAGGAGACAGTTTCATTTGATTGCTTATCAGGTGGTCATGCATATGACTGATGCACACACCAATACTGACTGATGAGTAACAAAAGTGAACAGCAGAAGGTAAAAGCTTTCAGGATCTGCAAGTTAAGTGTGTAACATTGGTAGTATTTAATATTAGTACTACTAATTACGAACAACAGGGACAATAAAAAGTATCAGCTGGTTGTGCTAAAAAGACCCAAGTCTGGTTCCTAAACAAGGCATCATTATTTTAAAGAGCTATACATGCAAGAAATACTATACCTGTAACAAGTTAAGTGTGGCACTTCCACAGAGGATCTAGGTCTTTAATTCTTTATTGACCTCTTTTAGGTAATTTTCTTAGTTTCCAGATCTTTCTAAGAGGCTGTAACTTTTTAATAGGGCCTTAATGGTAACATATTTGCAATATATGCAACCACCAGGATGGGATAGCGTATGGGGTTTAACCTTAACTATGAAACGCGGCACTACTCGCTTGCTCCCTTCGTACTAGCCACCACCGCACACTCACGTGATAAAAGCTGCGTATTGTGCCTAACCACCAGGTACGCTTTCTATGTAATTAGAATCAAAACAATAATGCTTTTAACTGCTTTGATAGTCTCTCCAGAGATCTGAAATAACCTAAAACTGGAAACATGAAATTTGCCAAGATGCTGCAAAATTTATTCTGTGAAGACATTTCTCAAAGGGCTCCTGCTGCTCACAGCTGTACCTGAGGTACAGTGGCATGCAGGGAGATTCAGGGAAGGGCAACAATTCTGAAAACACTGCTAGAGCTCATGATTTGAGAAAGCGTTTGAGACTTCACTGCAAGAACAGAAGATTAGGAAGGGCACTCGCTGGAACCTTTTCATACATACACTTGCATGCAATGAGGCAATTACCTTTGGAACTCATTCTGACCAGAGATTTCATGCATTTGCCAGAACAAATGATGATGTGCATAATAGAGTTTCTGGCGAGGATTAGCCACTGCACAGCTGATTTGTACTGAAGAGAATCTGTTTAAGATGACAGGTAATTATCTTTGATTCAAGCTTGACTGCAGTTTACTCGAAGACAAGATACCGCACGAGCTTTTCCAGTATGGAACACCTCAGGGTCCTCACAACACTTTATCAGGCTGGGATGGTATTGACTCACCTTTGACAGGCAGATGAATTCTCTTGCTCCCGGAAGATTTTACTTTCAGTTTTTATTCACTGTAAATGTGGCCCTTGGGACTTTAGACCTTTACTTCAGTTCAAATTTATATTCCTCTTACCTAGTTTAAATACCATAACATATACCTTTCATTGAAATATCATTTTGTTTGTAGTTTAGACATGCTTTTAAGCGCTCTTACTCGTGATCACACATTACAAACATTCATTATTCCATCACTCTTGCAGCTTTTTGAGTTTTCGTACCTACACAAGACCACAGAAGTTCACAGGGCCTATGCAGCCTTCCCACATGCAGTCCTGCTCCCAGAACTCTGAGCTGGCTGGAAGCAAAGCAGAAACTTCAGCATGTACCTGAACCTGCCTTGGAAACAGCCGACAGCCTTCCTAAACAGCTATGGCTACAGTTCCTCTTATATACAGGCCTGATTAAGAGTTTTGAACGAAGACAGAAATTTTCGGGGAAAAAAAAAATATATATGTCAATAGTTCTGCAATGACAAGAAATAAGTTATATATTCCTGAAAGTCTTTTACTCCTGCCTATCTCTCTATTTCACAAGTATCTGCTAGCACTTGTGAAACATTTGCTCACATCTTTTGAGCATATTTGTATTAAGCCTGAATGTGGAAGAACCCTTTCCTTGGGTCCATTGCACATAGAATAATATACAAACAACCCCCCAAAATTCTCCCTTCTATTATAACAAAACTCTGTGCAAAAGTATGTTTTTCCCCTTATTGCCCATCATTTCATCCCCCTTTGAAGACATTTAGTGAGCAAGCAAGCTGAATGTGTTTTTGCACTGGCATACTAACATGGCTTTATATAAGTGGAGGCAGATTTCTTGCAGTTCAAACAGGTTTGTATCCCCATGAACTTACTTATTCTTTCAAAATGAATGATACTAAAGATTCTATAAAAGAAAGAAGGCGAGGAGCAGCTGTCAAGCTATTAGGTCAAGAGAAAGGTGAAAGATTTGAAAGACTCATAAAAAAATAAGAAGTCTTTGCATGCTTCCAATGGCATTTCTTTTAGTACATTGGGGAGGAAAAAACCACCACTGCAAGGTGATGTAAAAGGTGAGATGGGGAGAATGTCTGTTGTAGGAGGAAGGAAAAAAGGCAGTCAAATCCTGCAAGGACATCTCAGAAACCCACAGTGCTGCTGTGCAAGAACAAAATAGAAGGTTGAGAAGAATTTTAGTGAATGTTGGAGAAGTTTAAGAATGGATGAGGGCATATAAAATTCTGCTAATAAAGAAGATTACTGTAATCAAACTAAAATGGAGCTTCTTATTCTATTCAGAATTGAAATCTGCAGACTGGGTGATTCTTGATCTAACAGGTTACCTTCCAGGGGCTGGATGTGGCCACCCAACATCATTTCACCTTAGCTTCTGCCCTTACCTGAAGAAGCTGAGAAACACAGAAGTCTGGACAGTGAATACCTATCCCAGTGCCCGTAATTTTATTTTGGCATTATATTGGCCATGAAAATGCTGTTCCTCTGCCACCTGAGAAGAGCAAATAAGCCTGTAGGCATGTATTTCCCTGCACAGTGTGCTTCAACATAGAATCAGCAGTAACTGTTATTGCAACTGCAATTCAATGCTTGGGTTCAAACTTCCACAGCTCCTGAAAGGTTATTGCCCAAAAGAAATTATATGATTTCCTTCAAACATATGTCTTGGATACAGTTCTATGACCAGCTACTGCTGTGTTGATTCGGCAAGTGGCAGAATGCATATAAACATAATACAGGGAGCACAAACTAATTAAATGGCTTTGCGTTGCCTGAATTATTTGTTGAACCAGATGTGTATGGGGGACAGGAATAAATGGCTGGCTATCAGAGAAAAAAGCTTGGGTTATGTAAGAACGAAGTAATGACATCACACCTTTAATCTGCATCACATTCTTCCTTTAGCTTGCTATTTTCTGCTGTAGCAAGGGTCTGTCTTCTGCCAGTGAATTGTATAATTGTCAGGCCAACAAAGAACTTCAACAAGCTCTCCAAAGTCAATGGTAGTGATCAAATTTGGCCCTGGAGAATTCAGGCAAATCCCAGTAAAAACAATTTAGCAGTTTTCAGAATTCAGAATTAGATTACACAGAGATTTAAAAGGGCTAAGTCATTTCAGTAGTATCTTGAATTTGTTTTGCTTTTAGTTGCATGCATATTTAACTGAGTTGTACTCGCAAGATTTAGCTCCACTTCTTATGAAATAACATGCAAGTTCCAATGTGGATCTGCTGCAGATTAAGGCCTACTCAAATTGCAGACTAAGAATTAACACAGCTTTCTTTAATGCTGAAAATTTTTGAAAACAAACAGATCATGGGAAGTACCAACTCACCTCATTTTAACTGAGACATTCACACCTTTGCTGATAGCATCTTTTGGCTGGAGAGAGCTTTCTGCAAGGTTGGGTTAACAGTGCACCAGGGTTTATGTTTACATAGTGATAGCTGTATCCTGGAAACTGAAGATGACAGTTTCTTGAGCAATGCAAGAATATAATGTAGTATTCTATATTCTAGCTTCTTTTTCAGGTCTGTTTTTTTTCCCCCTAGGTTTTGGTTTTTGGGAGGGGTTGTTGTTGTTATTGGCAGGTGTGTGTGTGTTAATGCCTAATGCTGCTTCTGATACTAAAACAATGATCATTGGAAAAGTTTCTGGAAATTTCATTGAATTAACTGTGGCATAAGCCAAGCAGAAGTGGTCCGACCATAGTTCTACCTATAGCCAGGCAATGAAAAAAGTGACAAAACTTCTACTGGTTTTCTTAATAAACAAGATCAGGCTCATCCTGCAACAGTCTAAATTTTATTCAAATCCATTTCAAGTTCAGGGACAATCTTTCTGTTGGACATTTGAGCATTCCCAAAAAAACACCCACACTTAGAGCTTCTAAGAATGACCACTATAATCATGAATAAATATATACTAGAAGAAAAGTGAACAGTTATTATACACTGGGTTTTTCATTAAGCTTTACTATAAAATCATTAAATATCCTCAAAAGCAAATTGAAAAATGAATGATGTATTTTTCTGCAAATTTGCTGAGAAACACTTCAGCACAACTACCTACATACACAGTTCTATATTTTCAAGCACAGAAGTTACTTGTCTCCCCCTGAGGCTACATATAAGCCATACCAACAAGTATTTCCTACTTAGCTTCTTCAGACAAAGTCCAGTTATTAGCATCAAAGCTGGAGATCTTTGTTTCATGCCCTCACAAGCCAACGGGTAGCATTTTTTTCCCAGTGAATATTACAGAAAATGGTGAAGTTGTACAAACTCACATTAGAAAGAGCAGAACCACTGTTTCCCCATCATGGGTCATAGAAATAGCTTCACAAAAGGATCTACTTGCTGAAAAGAAATATGCAGAAATGTCTTGGCTTGTTTCAAGTTCATTTCATTTGTGGTTTTTTTTGTTTTTGTTTTTGTTTTTGACCTTCAAGTGCCATCACAGGGAACAAGCGCAAAAGATCAAACACTAATTAGGACAGTCCAACCACTCTTAAAAACTCTTAATAAGCATTCTTCCTGTACTGCATGAATCTGCACCACTGTATGAAAAAAATCCTTCAGTTTTCAGGCAATATTCCATCACATTATGTGCATTTCTCACAACGCCCTTGCCAACAAAAAACTCGTCATCACCTCTGCTGAAACACACTGCTAGGGTTACTTTTAGTTACTTAAAATAAGATTAATGAGGGACTCACTTTAGTTTATTTTTTACTCATTAACAGTTTATTCAACTTTAATGTAGCCTAAATCAACAGTTATGGGATCTCTGTTGTTGTTTGCCTTTACTGCTTTAGGCACTATCAGGATTTACTGTTCACATTTGAAAAAACTGCAAAGGTGCTCTGGATAATTTTTCCTCTGGAAATGTACATTTACAATTAAAATTAATTGCAATGATTAAACACCTACACTTTGCCTCAATTATCTGAGCAGTCACATTAGAAAAGAGAAACATTAAAATATTTATTTGCAAGAATTAGAGAACATTACTTTTGGCCTTAGTGAAGTCTAAAATGCTCATTAAAGGTCTGAGTGAGCTTTGGAATACTCAATTTCCCATTAAAGCTAAAATATTGACCACAGCGCACACATTTCTTCCTCTGAGCTCACCTACAACTCTAAATCAATTCCTCAATTGTCTGATACTTTGAAGCAAGTCGCTTTTTGAAAATACCAGGATACAAAGAAACTATGAGCATCAATCCCTGGAATGAAAGTATTTCCCTCTTTTGCCCTTTCTGGATTCAAAACATTTCTTTAAAGAGGAAAGGAGCAGAAAAAAAAAAAAATCCCCAAAGCGTCCTTACCAGTTAAAGTTCTATGCAGTGCACATCGGTTTAACACCTCACAGCTTTGTAAAAGTTGTTCTTTATATAAGGGTCCAATGCTGTGAAATTCAGTGGCATTTCTAAATACTTGCGTAAGTATTCTGCATGACATACATGGAACACATTAAAATGCAGCTTCACCACATTTATACACGCTATTCATTAAAAAAAAACATAAATTGGTTCTAACTCTGCATTTTGACATGTCCAGGGTAAAAGGTCTTGAAATATTGATGATAGCTTCCCAAAACTGGCCATCCCCCATTTTCAACAGGGTCAGTTGTAGCGGCTTGAACTGTACAAAGTGAATCCCCTAGAACTAAGCAGAAAACTCAGAAGCATTGTTTTGGATTTGTGTGTGTGTTGGGACCTCTCTAGATGGTCCATTCTTGCTTTTCAGAGACACGGTAAGATTCCAAGATCATTTAGGGCAGAAATAGCGAGTCCACATTTCTTTTCTCATGCAGTTCAACATTTGCAGAACCAAACAAGGCATTGAAATTTCCCTGGCTCTCCTACCTCCAAAGTTGAATCCAGTCTGGCTGATACTAACGTCTTTTTCTTCTTTGGGTTATATTAAGATCTTAATATGCATATTAACTCTACTTTCACTTATATCAGTGATAAAAATACACTACTCCAAAGAAGTAAACATAAGTAAATTAAGTAGTTTTTCAGCCTAAGACAATTTCTTAATTTTGGCTGTGACATTTCTGCTGTCTCAAATGGGATATAGAATAAACTTAATCTACAGAGTTTTCAAGACACAAATTAAAGCAAGAAATATGTCTATTTTGTGATCCTGGTAATATTTTATTTAATTGTAGTGAGCTTGAATTAATTCAGAATTTTCCAAAAAAACCCATTATGTTGTATTGACCAAAAACAAGCAACCAACCTAAATATGTAAATCTACTGATTTCACATCTCCTGATGAATGCAACTTATTTTCTCTACTGCATTAATGCCAAATAAGCAAACATCTTTTTGCACTGTAATAATTAGATCTACACAGCACTGCTATACAACAAACAGTACCAACACTATTACTTTGTGGTTTCTGAATACTCAAACTGGGTCATTAAAAAAGGTTGGTGTAGAATTAGTTGTAAAAAATACTACAACTCATCTCAACACTTCTTGGTCATGATGAGAAAAAAGGCTAAATAGCATGTAGAATCATATACTTGAATAAGCATGAATCAACCTAGCAGTCAGGCTGTTAACAGTTTCATCCTCTTGGCTGACAGACTTGGGAAACATTATATATTATTAATATGGCTGGCTAATTTCTAATTAGGAACCCATTAGCAGTTCTAACAACCGTAGATTTTGATGGATCTGCAGTCAACCTGGCCAAAAAAAATAAATATAGATGACTAGGTGACCTCTTGCATGGGATTCCTCCATCTGTCCATTATCATTTAATGCCACTCTAAACCTGGATTAAAAATGGAAAAAAAATGCATTTTTATTCTGACCTAATTTCCTAGGTGCACAATGACCTCTTGCCTTCTTCTGTGGATGTTCCATCAGAGGATCATGTTAGTTTCTCGTAATTCAAACTGTTTTTTCTTACTTAAGAAAAAAAAAAACAAAAACAAAACAAACCCAAGGTATATGCTGGCTTGCTAGAGTTCACTCATATATCTATGTTTGAATGTGTACCCTAAGAGAAAAGCATATATTAAATCACATGCACACGTTCTATTTGTAAAATGGAAGAATAATAATTTATATTAGTGGGATCTGAGTTCAGATGAGAAGGCAAGACAGTTTCACTGAATATGCAATGAAGCTCACAGAAAACAAATGCATTTCACATAAGGTGATGTGAGGCTACAAGAAGGCAGACAAATTGACGTGAAATATGAAGAAGCTGCTCACAGCCTTGTTCACTGAGACATACAATAATAGCATCACTCTTCCAGAGAGATGGATTATTGAGTTAAGTGGTATTTAGGTTTTTTCTTTTTGTTACTTAGGCTCATAAAAGCCAAATGAATCTGGCAGAGTCTTGAATAAGTCTTAATTGGATTTGTTCGTATCACCAAGTCAGGGTACAAATTCAACACAGGTGGTAGTTTCTTTTCTGAAAAAGGTGTAACATAAGACTAACAGTGCAGCATTTGCAAAAGAAATACCGCAAACATTTATAAAATTCATTTTGCTATGTGCTGAAGAGCCAGCAGAACTTTAAGTGAAAAAAGATGTAGCGACTTAAAAAACACCTGAATGCATTTTATGTAATAAATGGGAAGTCTAGATGGAATGTCTCCAGAATCAGTAAGACTGAAGAGATGCTTTCGCATACCCACGTCCTACTAAAGAAGACAGTCTCAAGTATCTGGGTGCATATTTCCAAAGAAGATTTGAAGGCTTTTAAAAACTTCACTGCTCATCAATGAACTGCTGCTTCTTTCTAGTAAGTCTTATTTCAGATATTCCAGCTCTTAAGAACACTGAGGTGCAATTTTCATCATTTTACTGTTGTCACTTTTCTGGGTTGGCATGAAATTCTGTTTTGCAATAGAATTAAGTACAGGAAGAAGCTCCAAACTTTCATAGAACAGGATGCAACAGACTGATCATAATATTGTGTCCCCAAATGAGTAAAGATATACTGAGAAGAATAATGCCACCCTGGCAAAGTGTAACTACCTACAAAAATTGATCTAGTCCTTTTTGTCTGAAGCTTGTGGATATTCACTGGAATAAAATGGACTGAGTGGCGGCACAGCTTTCAGCTAGGTCAAAGATGGCTCTTTGCAGATAATAATTGTATGCCAAGTCACTGAAAAAAAGTATGTTTTAATCAAAGAAGAAAATTTCTCATGAGATTTCACTTCTGAAATTAAACAAAAAGCTCATGTATTCTCCTGTGTTTTCAAGTTGTACTCTGTGAACCTGTAATCCCACTCAAACTAGCAAAGGAAAGGTCTCTTTCTGCTTTTCTTTTCTCCCTCCCTGCCCTCCCCCCCCCGCTTCCCCCCTCCGATATACACAAATCCATTTTTCTTCCCCTCCTCTTCCAAAATACCAAAACCAGAGGGGGTGAGGTGGTGGTTTTGTTTTGATTTTTTTTTTAAGAGTGATGAAACCTGAACAAGATTTTTAAAAAAAAACAACCCCCCCAAAACTCTCCACAAACCCAAAATAAAATAAAAAAAAACCAAAAACAAAACCAAAAAAACCCAAGAACTAGTATAAATTTATGCAGAAATTATTGGGAAAACTCATTGCACTAATACTAACTAATCAAAGAATCTGACTTTGTTCTGTATTTCATTAGTAGAAAGAACTAGTTCGGGTTTTATCCACCACCCTATAATGAAGCTTTCAAGTAAAGTATACATTTTAAGTACTGAAGACAGCTACACCGTGTTAGCCAACAAGTGAGCTATTCCTAAGATTCTCTTCCACTAAAACAAAAGTGAGACTGTAGACAGCCCTGCTTCTAGAGCATGCTATAACATATTTTATCACAAAAAGTAGAAAAGTAGTCATCTATGATGAAGTTCAAAAACCCTATAAAAGTATATGCAGATTTGTAACTCATGTATACATTTAGATCTTCTTTGGAAGAGATGAGAAAATGTTAAATGTTAGTAAAAAAAGAGGCACAACTGAAAATTAAGAGCCAAAGCAGAGGCATTAATCAAATCTCTTAGTGTTTCACTATCTAGCTGTCTTGAGACATTTCCATTTCATTTAACAACTTGACTTCTATGTTACTACAGCAGTTTAATTTTTACAGCAGGACTGTCTAGATTCCAGGAGCAATCACAGTGTTTGGTATCCACTGTTGTTCCCATTCAGTCACTGGCATTTGAACATTTGGCCAGTAGCTTGTTCAAACGCAAGAGAATTGTAATTAAATTACTATGTGCCCTTCTACTAGTTTTACTATCTTTTCTATAAAATGAATACATTAAATAATTTAATAAATTATTAATATTTAGACAGCCATCAATTGCCATGGACAGCAGATTTATATACAGCTCTAGCCTCTACTGTACATAAAAGACCCTCCTTCCCTTTCTCATGAAATAAAACTTTCTTCTGCTGCATCTTCAATCAGAAGTTGATTTTAAATATACCCTTTCATATTTAATTAGTTTGATAAGTTTGGTTTTAATTCCAAGCACTGCCTCCCACAGATGATTAATTATTACTCAGTGCAGTTGTAATTTTTTTTTTTTTTTTAAACATATGACCAATGATAGTTTCCCATCTGATTCTGAGTCCACACTTTTCTCTAATGACTCGGGTACTTGATTGCTCTTCCCAGACCTCCCTTTCATCTCTTGCATGAATATAGACAGCATCTCCATACCTTTCCTTTTCTAATTCAGAGGATAAGCTGATACACCTCAGTCTCAAGGAATGGTCCTATATGGAGGAAATTGTAATAGAATGCACTTTCCTTCCTTTAAGGAGACTGAGTGCTATGGTAATCACTACTTTAGAAGATACTATACCTTCAGTGAAGGTACACGAACACGGGAGCGGTACCAGATCGTATGTGAAAACTTCCTTTTCCACTATCTTTGCTAAATCATTGTCAGGAAGAACAACATGCTCTTAAACACTACTGAAGAATATATACTTCAGAAAAAGAAACAGCAAAAAGCCAGCCACTGTTAACTTTCTGTCTTAAGAAACCATTGTGGAGGAGCCTAGGTAAAAGCAGTAATAGAAGAAAAAAAAGACCTTAAAGTTGACAAGCTGAGTAGTATGAAGTTTGTTCCTGTAGAAAAATCAATTGCTAGAAAGCCAAGAAAGCTGAAAAGATAGCAGACTGATGAGAGAAAGGAAAATTAGGATCTCATTGCTAGGCAATAGTGTTCTCATTGACAGCTCTTTTCTAAAGATGATAAAGATGGGGTAGATGATATATATTTTGAAAATACATTTTCCCCTTTTACCTCAAATTGCCTAAATTCACATAATTCACTCTGATTTACAAATCTATATTGTACTTCAAGTTTAAGGATGAAGGAGGTACCATCTAGAAATCCACTACTGCCACTTAGAAACTAACTCCTCTCCCTCTGAAACCGAAGTTCCAATATTGAGTTGCAAGTCCCCAAAGCGTTGAGGAGATATTTTAGACACTTTCAGTAAGGAGACTAGTGGTTTTACAGATTCTCCAACATCCTGAATGCCACTGTAAAAGCTAAGTGCGTAAGAAAGATACATATATATATTCACATGTAGGCATGCAGAACTTTTCAAAAGGAAGGCACACAAAATTAGTAATACATCATAATTTGAAGTTTGACAGAGCTTCATGATAAAGAGAAAAAGTAGTGTTGTTACTGTGCTGGTCACCAAACAAGTAACACAACACCACCCTAAATATTTTCCTAATTTTAGTTCACCTTAGAAGAACAACAGGACACACCTCAAAGGAATATCACCTACTGTTGCAACTCCCACTTACAAATATTAGCCTCTGCCTCAGATTTATGAGGGAACATCTCCCTGCTTCTCAAATCATCATTACAGCTTTAAGGAAGATTTCTACATATTCTTGGCCTCGACACTAAACTCAACACTTTCGCCTGTGCTTGATTTTTCTGCATTAAATATATTGGTTTAACAGATCCTAGACCAAAAGCACATTTAGTCAACTGCATTTAAAACACCCTCCCATGCATCAGTGTTTCACTATCCCCTCATACCTAAATAAAACTAGAAAATCCTGAGCATTCTGGAAAAGAACAAGGATGACTCTTAAACAGATGAAGCAGACCAATGCAGGGGTCCAGCTAAAACAAATCTCCCCAGGTCTTCTGGAATTTTGTTTGCAAACAAGATCAGCAGAGAATACTGAAAAGTATAGTCTCTGCTGATATCTCTTCTGTCCCACACATCTATAAAACTTTTTTTTTAAATTATTTTTTTACTATTTCATTATTTTCTTATTTTGACACAGTGTATCAGATGCTCAGATCATGTGGTCCAAGTTTACAACAACTGTGTATCTGATTCATAGTGCTGGCATCATCAATAAAGTCTGTTCAGGTTGCTATAATTTGCACCTCTTGTCAGGAGATTATAGTCTAAAATAATTCATATAAAAATTTGAAAAAGGATGAAGAAAACTGTTCCTATGGTCAACATCTCACATTAGCCTAGAACAAAGTCTGTTTGAATTAATGTCTTCACTCATGAGCAAAACTGAGTTTCTATTAAAAATACTCTAAAAAGTATGGTTTCAAAGCTAAGCCCACACAATAAATTTCTATGTCTTTTGGGAAAGAACCCTCTTTTGATACAGAATTTTTAAAATGCTATAGTCCTAGTGGCTGCTCTAATGATAGCACCTTCACAGAGGTCAGTATCTTATCAACATGGCAGAATTATCTAATCAACTGCCTAGGAGTTGTTAAAACCAAAACAAAACGTACAATCTCTTCTCCATCCCTCTCCAAAAAACAAGGGTTTTTTACTGTCTAGACCACAAAGAACACAGTTTTTAGATTTTAAAAACCTGCACCTTTGAGAAAGACCATGTTTATAAAAATATTTCTCACTTATTTTTAAAAATCATTACAATTACAATGATGAACACATGTGGGACAGACTGGTAGGGGAAGAAGAAAGCAGAATGGACCTTTATATACTTGTCACTCTAAATTATAGCCTTATGACATAAGCTCTCATGCACTAAGTTACAGAAGTCATTTTAATGGAAAAGCATATAACCTGATTTTCTGTGTGTGTGTGCATGCTCTGCACACAAAGGAAGGTACTTTTTAACAAGAATATTCCCAGAAGAACTACTTCCCTTTGATGAAGACAGATTATTGAAGAGAGTAGTGGGGTTTTGCCCCAACACAAAGAAGAGGAAATTTTAATGTTAGTCCATGTACATGACCGTGTGCACAAACAAACACAATACATAGATCTAGTAGATGTACTAAACGACTTTGTGGCTGAAATGCCTTTGTTGACTGACTTCATGCTGTTACCACTGAAGCAAAAAGTGTGACCAAATGTAACCAGAGTCAGACTAAATCCCTAGTTCTTAACTGGTTATCTTAAGCAAAATGTGACACAACCTTTTAATCTTTGATCTATTTCGGACACAAAGTCTATGTTGGTTAGGTTCACAGAAGAGTTTCTGGTGCTTCTGCAGACATAAACTCATCCTATAAGCACACTTATATAAAAAAGAGACTAAATAATACTTATAACCTATAAGATGGAGAATAGCTGAATCTCTCTAACTGAATAAGTAAGGCACATTTCTTAGGACCTTGCCTATAATTTCTAGTTTGCAATGATTTCTGCAAATGGAATCTCTGTAATATTAATTATTTAGAGAAAGTTGGGTTGAGGACCCTTTCTGCAGGATAAGATTCACAATATATAACATGTAGTATTAGGAGATTCAAAATTAATTCAGGTACATAAAATGAAGGTTTACATGAACAAAGCGTTAACATCCAATGTGCCTCAAGCTTTTAGTACAAAGTAAGATTAAACTGGTATATTACTACACTACAAAGCATTAATGCTAGGCCTGATCTATAAGCAGCCAAAATTCTAGTGAAGCTCATGGGCATGTAAACTACCATTTAGTCTGCCATAGATAGTAAGTTTCTTTAAGACTAAAGGTAAATGAAAAAGTTACTGCCAAAACACTAGAACGGCCAACAGTAATCACAAAGTGTTCACAAAAAGTGAAAAGGAAGAACTGGGTTTGGAATGGGTATACAATCCCAAAACACTGAGATGATTTTGGCCTCAGCAGCCCATTATGCCCAGCTAAACTCGGAAGCCATGAATTTAGACCACCTGCAATCTTTGTACCAGTGCAGCATGATGGCCTGGGGACAACACACTGATCATTTACACGCTATTATTAGACAATATCTGGGTTAACGAGCCAGTACTGAATGTGAATTTTCCCATCACTACCAAGTCTGAGTGGTATGCTAATGAAAGAACATGCACGGATATAATTTGCAGAAGTAACAAGAAGCAAGCTTTCCAGAAGAAAGGGAGGATACCCGGTTGTCACAAAGTCTCATTCAGGAAGAGATGTATATAACTGCTTATGATCCATAAGAACAATTGCCCACCTAGGAGTTACAGAAACTCTTAGCACATTGTACGTTCTAGCCCCATGTGTAAGCTTCCTCAGGCAGAGTGTACCTTCCAACAACAGAAACTGCAGCAACAGTCTTGAGATTTCCATGTTTAATATCCCTTTTCTCCTGCAGATCATGGATCTGTTGACATCTATAGCAGCCACGGTACTAGCGGTTTCCCTGTTTCTGGATGGCCCGAAAACCTGCATTCATTAACACAGTTTGAGTACAGTAAAGCCTTTTAATTTTCTTGGAAGCTGGGAAACACGCTTCTCACAATCTTTCCAAACTGCTTCCCTCCTTTTCTCTGCATAAAGCCAGAAAAAATCCTTCGCTGTGCCAAAGGAAAGAAGAGGAGCAACCGACCAACAGGGAACGTCCCTCCCTCCATCTTCCTTGCTGTTCTGTTGCTATTGCTCAGATCTGGGATCAGTATAATTACAGGCGTTTCACACTTGTAATTTTGTCTAATGATGAAGATGGCATTAATGCCATAAAACTACTATCACACTAGGCTGACCTTTGTACCTCTCTGGAGAATGGAACTTCAACATACATCATCCTCTTAAGCCACAGATCATCTTTGAACTTCTTACACTGCATTAGTTTACAGCACATTGTGCATATTCCAACCAATATTCAATGCCACTTCTTGATGAGGATTAGTATTTGCACATGACTTGGCAATTAGATTCAGTTCCAAACTGAGCTCAGATAAAGAAATATTCTGCTCAGACAGTAACTAACAAAATTCCATCACCCCGTATCAACATACACTAGCACATAGAATGCAACCAGAGCCAAGAAATCACCCTAAATCCCATGTATTGTTTAAAGATTTATGATGAAGCAATGCACACTGGCTCCCTCGTACTGAATGTCATCAAGTAGAATGCAGTCTCCAGTATGTAGCGTACAATTTATATAGATAACTGAATTACAGTAAGTCCAACATAAGAGCCATCAACTATGGCAAAATACATGTCTTTAAAGTACACTGAGCCTATTTTCAATTTTTGTTTGTTAGAGAGCTATTCCTATTACCCAAACAAAATTCCTACCAGATTATGAAAAACTGAGCAGAATTTTAAGGAAAATAAAACCTCTTTATTGCACATTAGTGTTCAGGTGCTCTGAACATCAAACATCCATCACTTTCTCAACAGTTCAGATGTGAACATTTGTACTTGTATATACTTTCAGGCTATGTGGATCTTCCTTGCTTAATTGCCTTAGCACACACATCAAACGTGATTGAATGAGAAAGATAAGCCTTTCCTTTTTGAGGAAAAGCTTGTTATAAGTTCTATTGAACAGGAAACTAAACCAACATGAAATGTTGCCCTTCATATCCCTATCAAGGTATCAACAACACTGAGCAAACAGATTGTGTTTTATCACCTGTTTTATTGTCTCTTTATGTACAAGCACCATTGTTATCGACTGGGCACATTCCTCAAGTCTCTGCAACATCACAGCCCCACAACCATTTGATCTACAGGTATAATTATGACAAAATATGATTAGGTTGATATATTTGCCAGACAGAGAGGGAATATGAAAAAAAACCAACTGGAAAATGATAAAATATCACTGAGTGTCTTGTACATTTATCTTTATGTTCTAATCCTACCAACTAAATAGTTTTATTATATTCGATTTACTGGAAGTAGGATTGCAATTTGTACGGATACATAGGAACCCCTAATATAAGATAGGAATATACTATCACTTGAAATTGAGATGAAGATATTTTGTATTTAACTCTAAACAAGCCCCACCAGATGTTTAATGTATCTGAGCTGAAAAATATAAATTGCCATAATACTAAAAATTATTTCCACTCTGAAAAACGCCAGGTAAATTATTTGCTAAGCAGACCAAGAGGTTAAGAAAGTCTGCCTTACACCTGTATGACAAGAGCAAGAGACATTTCTTCATGCATTTTCCCAAACTAATATAAGCCCAAACACAATAATTTAGTGGAGGAAAATCTACAAGAGACTTTATTTTAAGAGTCTACATCTGTGATCCACTAAATAGAATGACAGTTTCACCACTGAAATCAGAAGACTCTCTGATTTTGTGCAAGAAGTGTACAGAAAAACCTCATTCAATTATTAGAAGCGAATATGCTTACCTCTAGTTATTACCATGCCAATAATACGCTCTTTTATTTTGGACAGACTGGACTTCAATATGATTGAGCCAGAAAGTGGTATAGTCACTTTTCTGCATTACTATATAAACATACAGAATATCAGCTTGTTGTGGTTTAATCCAGTAGGCAACTAAACACCACACAGCCGTTGCCCTCGCTCCCCTCCACAGTGGGATGGGGGAGATAATCGGGGGGAAAAAAAAGTAAAATTCATTGGTTGAACTAGAGACAGTTTAATAGGACAAAAAAGGAAGGGAAAATAAAAATATTGAAAGACTATACAAAACAAGTGATGCACAATGCAATTGCTGCCAACCAGTGCCCAGACAGTTCCCCAGCAGCAGATCCCCCCCAGCCAACTCCCCCCAGTTTCTATACTGAGCATGACATCATATGGTATGCAATACGCCTTTGGCCAGTTGGGGTCAGCTGTCCTGGCTGTGCCCCCGCCCAGCTTCTTGGGCACCTGGCAGAGCAGGGGAAGCTGAAAAGTCCTTGCCTAGTGTGAGCACTGCTTAGCATTAACTAAAACACCAGTATGTTATCAACACTCTTCTCATACTAAATCCAAAGCACAGCACTATGCCAGCTACTAGGAAGAAAATTAACTCTGTCCCAGCTAAAACCAGGACAGAGTTATGGCAAATATTTAATAACTGTCATATGTACTTGTATTAATGACAAACATAAAAATGCATCAAACAGAACCTAAGCTCAGTCAGGGAGTCAATCAAAAAAAAGCTTATGCTAGGACAAAAAAAAAATTGCAAAAGGCATCCGCAGAAAAATAAAGCATTTTTATTTGTTTCTGAGCTTGCACACAATATTGTTCTCCCTTCTTACTACTAATAATGAATTCCAATATAGAGCTTTTATGAAAAGTGCACGTGTCCTTTCTGTCTTCCACTGCTGTGAGTTTTGTTGCATACGGCTATGATGCCTCTAATTCTTAAGAGAAATTCACCCTGAATAAAATGAATGAGAATGGGATCCTCTGCACAGAAACTACTTTACAGGAAAGAGAAAGATTACAATTCTACTGCCAGTAGTTTCATTCTGATACCAGGTCCATGTTTATTGTTTGTCTTAAAGAAGAGGGCCATATACTTTTTATAGTTTACTTTTAAACTTCGTATTGATGTACAAATAATATTAAACATAGTTGATTCCACTTATCAAAAGTGCAATTCTCTTAACAGCTGGTTTGGCACTTTTTCTACTGTGATGTTCAGTAAAGAGAAGCTTTAGGGTCCAAATTAATCTATGTGGAATTGATCTGTAGACAACAGCAAATGTAAAGGCACAGGAAACACTTCTGCCATTCATTCCTTAAAGATAAAATATTTGCCCAGGCAGAATCTTGTAACAGACTTAATTCTGAGCACATGCACTGAATAAAAAAGTAAATAAATGTGGAAGCAGGTAGAAGAAGGTAGGTTGCTTCAAATATCTGACATTCTGTCTTTAAAGTTCTATGGTAGTGAGTTCTAGCTGTTGTGAAGAGGAAGATAAGTTAAGAAAGAGTTATGAAAAGTGCAGCCAGCTAGGGGAGGAGAGAGGGAAGCCTAGTAAGTAATACCATTTACTTCACAGAACCTCCACCTTCTAAAGACACCTATCACTATCACCTAGTTAGACCAACCAACACATTCATAATTGTTGCTGTGTATTATATACATGTGCATACACTCACATATATATGTGTGTGTATATATAGCATATTTACATGCAAAACAAACCTAATACTCTTAGATTGCGCAGTATTTAATTTTTTGCTGTATTTATTATTAAGATAAAAAAAATGTTTGTGCTTGCTGAAACAATACCACTATCCTCTCTTTTTTACGTGTTGTTTACACTGGGAAATTATTTTCTTTAGGTAACCATTTCCTGATTTTCTCTCTTTTTTTCAGTCCCAAATGATGCCCATTACACCTGAAAGGCACATGTTATGGGACTGCATCTAGCTTTGCAATACATTTAGGGTTTATTCCCCATGCAAATTCTTCCTTAGTGTAGAACAGCAAGAATAGAAATGGATTCCCTTGGAAGGCACTTCCAAATCTCTACCTTGTTTCAGCGTACAAGGAATACTGAGCACAAAAGGAGTTCACTTTCCCCAGAGGCAGGAAGCACTACAGTTGTAATTGGTACATCATTTCACCATTCTCTGACCTCTTCTCAAACTCATGAATGGAGATGAGGGGTAGCCCATAGAGCACCAGCTCTTTAGTTTCCACTTTGTTTCAAAAGGACAAAGACATTCCTAGAGTTTCAGCTGCCTATCACAGCCACATTAATCACTCAAGTGTAGAGAGTTACCTCCTTGTGACCAGACAACAATCAGAGCCCAAATGTGAATCACAAGCATGCTCTTGACTCCTTGAACCTGAAATTTTATAGTGTACTGGGCTTGTTCAGTCTAGAGAAAAGAAGGCTGCGGGGAGACCTGATTGCGGCCTTTCAGTACCTAAAGGGGGCCTATAGGAAAGAGGGGGAAAACCTTTTTAGTAGGGCCAGCTGCGTTAGGACAAGGGGTAATGGTTTTAAACTAAATCGGGGTAGGTTTAGGCTAGATATAAGGAAAAAATTCTTTACAATGAGGGTGGTAAACCACTGGAACAGGTTGCCCAGAGAGGTAGTGGAGGCCCCATCCCTGGAAACATTCAAGGCCAGGTTGGATGGGGCTCTGAGCAACCTGATCTAGTTGGCGGTGTCCCTGCTGACTGCAGGGGGGTTGGACTCGATGACCTCTAGTGGTCCCCTCCAACCCAAAACATTCTATGATTCTATGATACTGTTTGTCTTGAGAATAAGAATCATAAAATGACTTACTGGATAATTATGGCTTGAGAAGAAATGTGTTAAAAGCACAAGCTGTTTAAAGACAAAAACCCTACTTGAATTCACAAATAACTTATTTACTGTAAATGTTTCTGCTTTAGTCACTAAGCATATTAGAAATCAATGCTGGAACATTGAAAATATTTTACTCGAGATGGGAATTTCCTGGGACAGCTCAAGACTGCAGAATAAATCTTCCAACTAACTGAGGACCATCATAAATCTTTGCACATTTCCCTTAGTTGTTCAAGAAACATCTGTTGATACTGCCACAAGCAGCAAGTATGGGACTGTGTTAACATACATGCTTCTCATAAACCCTCTTGCCAAGCAGAGCTGTGTCTATGGCATTATGCTAATTATTGTTTTACCAGTAAGTTTGTATATGTGTCTTTTTCCACAGACACATCCCACATCAAACAACAATTCAAACAATTTGCCTTAACATGCTTCTCCCCTAAAGAACAAACTCCATGGCAGTTGTTAATTGTGTTGCTTAACGTACCTGTAAAGCAAAAGACAGGGAGATACCACACTAAGAACCCGAAAACTGACAGTGACCCGATCACAGCTCTTCCAAAACAGAACAGGAGATTAACCCGGTTGAGGCAGTTTGAAGTAATTGCTACATTACTGGTACCTGTAATATAATGACTCATGTCTAAACAGAAAATATTAGGCAACAGAGCTGAAGATGCAGCATTTTTCTTAAGCACCAGTTTTAGTGTGCCACTTGGAATATATAGTTTAACAAATACACAGATATTGCAACAAACAATGATGGAAGAAAAAATATTGTATGGATAGGGTGTTAATAGTTTTATACATTGCTTTTAACATGCAAAGCAATGCATAATGCACTTATTCATATTCATTTTAGGATATTCAAATACAGAACACTCAGTCAGAGAAAACACAATTTTTCTTCATTACATGGAGTCTTTAATGAGAAACTAACTGCTTTTTTAGGGACATTCTTCAAGACCAAATTATTTCTTTCTCTAAAATTCAGATATCCTTGTCATGGATTTCTAAAAACCAAATTGTTTCTTCAGTATGAGACCTTTAAAAAAAATTGGTTAAAAAGTTTGATGAAAATTAAGTTTATCTTTGGAAAAAAAACTGTATTTCTAAAGAAGACTACAGTGCTCCCCCTGCACCTCCCCTCCACATAAAATTCATTCAGGAATAAACCAGTTGAGCTTTTGCTTTCATGAACAGCAACTAAAATTTTAAGTAAATTCATTGAAGTATCTCCATTATAAAACAGATAGCCGAGTTGATGGAAACTGTTCAGTAATTTTATTCAAAAATATGAACGCTTTTGTGTTTCCTTGCTACGTTTTTTGTGTTACATCCTGCAGTTCAGAATCCATGCATTAGCAAGATTAATAATTATACATCACCTTATTTAGAACAGTCTTAACTGTGGCTATAGCTTTCAGTATAGCTAAACAAGGTTTTCCTTTCTGAACAAATGTATCACTTCAAACTCCCTATCACAGATACAAAATGAACAGAACAGTAAAACTTAATAGACTTTACCAACACTCTGCTAAGTTTAGCAGCTTAGCGGAAATTTTCATTAAACTTCTACTCATTTAGTAAACTTAGTGGGAGTATTCAAAACAGATTCACACATGCTTCCGCAAATATGAGAGTGACAGATCATAAAAAGGAACAAAAAATTGATTTTACTCATTGGGTTAAATATTGCTTGCATGCCTATACCCTCTGCTGCACAATGCATATGAAATCTTTGTGATAAATATCTACACATTTTGTAAACACAACAAATTTACTGCATACAGGAATAAAATACGTTCCTGGGGAGGTACCTATCAGGACTCCATCTTTCAGAGCTGTCCTGAAATTAGACTTTTAGCCTTTACATTAGTAATGGTACTGAATATTGATCTATATTCCCATGCAATAATTGGCTTTAAAAAAAGACTAATGTTTCTAAATGTTTGCTACCTTGGATAATGTGAAATCCTGGGTGACATTATTTAGAATAAGTATACACCACATACAGCGCTTTCTTTTTTTTCCCCTCCAGTGGGCTAAATTCCACAAAACCGCTATTGTAAAATGATTGCTGGTAACTCCCTCGTCAATTAGTAAAATGGGTTTTTCAGCTCTGTTTGGAGTAGCCAGGATCCTGGCAGTGAATGATGACTAGTACAGATATTTCATGCATCTGTCTTAATGAACAGCCAAGACAGGGAGACTACAACTTTAAAGAAGGATGCCAAATAGCAATTTGCTTATACACTTCCTACATGCTTCTAGCGCTTTTACTTATGAGGGGGTAGCTTTTCCATTTTTTGTGCAATACATTGCAGAAACAAACATTGGAGGTGGACTGAAAGATGTAGAGCAATACCAAAGAAATAAAGTGAAATAAGACAACAGCTTTAACACTTCCAGAGAACAAAGACCTGACGTATTGACTAGATAGGTTACTGAGAGATGTCACTGTCCAAGCTAATTACGTTTTGCACATCAGCTTTGCAGCTGGATAACAAAGTCCTGGTTATGTTTATGTATCATGACTCCAAGATTTGAAACAAGTAAAAGGATGAAGGAAATCACCAGTGCTGTCATTTTTCCCCCACCATTAATGCAAGAGAAAAAGGGAAGATGTTTATATGGTGTGACTGACATAAGACTTAAGCTATAAGGGAGCATAACCATTTATCCTTGTTTACAGCAAAAGAGAAGGATAAGGAACTGTTTTGTGATAGCAGAGGCAGAGCTTTCATTATCAAATACAGTTTTCCCAGAAACTGAAGCATGTGTATTTTAGAAACAAACAAACGAAACCACCACCACCAACAACAAAAGACTGGGTAAGATACTTCAAGAAACTAACGACGGTAGATACACAATTACTCCAATCCAAAAGAGCTAGAATGTAACAGTAACACTAGTTGTGCCACACACAGATGGAGAACACACAAGTTGTTTAAGCAGCAGTATTTGAATCAGTGGTTGCACCCTTGGTGTTCCAAGTAGACCCTAAGAAAAAGGTAATCTGCTTCTTGATGCTTCTGTGAAAGTCAAAAACTGACTCTTTATGATAAGTAAGGGTCCCATTACAATTCACCAGTCCAAATTCAATTTCAAGCAGTCATGACAATTTGTCTTCCCAGAAAGACCTCATTTTGCATTTCCCAGCTTTGTCTTAAGCCTTTATTATAGCAGGTTTGCTTTCTAACAGCTGCTGAATTTCTCTGCAGAAGTGCCTCTATTGATTAGGACACGGGCACAAATGAATTAAGAATAGAAGAGTTGATTTAAAGTGGGAGGCTGTAACTTTATTAACTTCTATCACAAGCGGAGATATTACACCAAAATGTTTTTACTTGGTTCGGTATGTTGCTAACAGTCTTCCAAGCCAAATAAACATTATATGGCCTAGGCATTCTGATAATCAGGTCTTTCACTAAAAAAGGAGGAAGGCAAGTTCAGAAGAGCTATCTTAATCAGAGAGGATTTAAAATACCTTTTTTTTTATTTTTTTAATAAACCGATATTGCTCATGAGCTCCTTAATCTCCTCTACTGCACTGGAAGTAATCTACCTGTTAGCTGAAAACTGTGACAAAAAGAAAAATCCAATCTGAATATGAAATTTACAGCTTCCAACTCCCCAGTAGGCTGGCTCTAAACATCCAGGCTGCTATGAAGAAGACACCTTGACAGTTTAGGTTCCCTAGAAAAACATATTCCTGATTCTGTAGCTTAGCAGTTGGACAGATGCACAGTATCTTGGGAATAAGATACCCGCGCTTTAATGCAGGACAGGCAGGTGGTCTGAGTCAGAGTGGCCTGACTGCCCTGTTTCCACATGTGTTACCAAAAGGAGACTACAGAGATGAGTGGCTTTGCTCTCCTGTACCCGCGTCTGGCCAGCAGTGGGCAGGTACATACGGTCAAGGTGAAATAAAGTGGGAAAGGACCTCAACCTTGACTCCAGGGTTCACTTCCAAGGGCCAGCCTTCTCCCTGCCTATGTGATCACAGGCGCTTTCAGTCTGGACGGGCAGGAATATTAAAACCACAGCAGAACTTACACACTTGCACTGAGAAGGGTCCAAACTCTGCCACAGGATGTTCAAATACATGAAGAAAGGCAGCTTCAGAGATTCCAAGAAAATATATAATGAGTTTTTAAATATTACAGAATTTATATTAGTATTACTAATTGTTCTCTGACACTTGAAAATGCAATTTAAAAATACACATATTACTTCATCCTCTATGCTTCAAATACAACCAGTGAACAGCGTTTCTACCAGAAAGCAGACTTTTCTGCAGCAAGACACCACTGCTGTGGTATCAGTTATTTATATTTGCATGACAAACAGTTACTGGCTCTTTGCCTAACGCGTTGGTGTTGGAACATTTGGTCCAAACAGCGCGTCTGCCAGCTAAGAACTGCGCTGAATCTGTCAGAAGGCGTTAGATAAATGTGTCACCCTTGACAGCCTGCATGTGTATAATTTGAACTATAATAAGTGCAAGTTATTGACCACAATGCAGTCTGTACTAGGATTGCACACACTTCCCACGCAGACATAAATAGTGATTGCAGCTATAGACCCATTTCTATTTTCTGACTGAGGGTGTTGTACTGTTGCCCACCACTTCGAATACTATTTCAATTTCATGCAAGCAACAGAAGTGGGCCAAACCAGCCTCTACAGTTAAAAAAAAAAAAAAATCACAAACAAAATAAACAGGGAAAAAAAAAATACACACTCCTGTGTCCCTGGGACTCAAAATCTGTTGCATACATTAGGGTATTAAATACCATAAGCAAGTTCTCAAACCACCTTCCTCTTAGATTCTACCATGTTCCCAATGTGTCACTACAGAATACCTATTCCCCTAGTCAATATATGCAAAGCGAGCAGCTCAGGCAATCAAATCTTACAATCAACAGAACGAGCCACCAGAACTCTCACCAGTCACTCTTTTGCGTATCTTTCGCTATATGATGCCAGATGTACTCAAATCCACTTGTTTAGCCTGTGCTGAGATTGCAGTAATAACTCAGAGGCAGAGCTTGGCATAACAGTGCAGGCTGTTCTGTGGAGGCTATTCTCCATTCCACTGAGGCTCTGACCCTACTCACTTTGAACTCAGTAGGGGCTGGCTTTCAAAGGCAAGAGGAGTAAGCCCAAAGGTACCCACAGTACAGGCAGTATCAGACAAATACTCTTCCAGTGGGATTCCACTGATTGTAAGGAAAACTTATTTTTGGTGCCTCACTCAAACACAGAAAAGCATTCTTTACAAAGCAAATAGAATGAATTGTAATAATTGAAAACAGCATGAGCCCTCACTGTTAATTTGGGGAAAGGGATCTTGAAAACTGAACAGCTACTATCTGAAGCAATGATAAAGAACTTAACAGCAATTTGTATAAATACCAACCAAATGTAATAGGAATTTAACTGAACAGCAGATGGAAAGGAAAAAAGCTGTCTATGCTTTTACAGAACTGCTTACCGTAAATGAAGCCAGCAGGGTATCTAGTGAGTGACATCATATTTAGACAATAAATAGATCGTCCCTGGCAAAATTATGACCCAAAAATGCAACACACTTTTGGAAACCTCAATTTTTAAATATATATATACAGAGAATATAACTTTTGTTTGTCCTGTTCTCTGGAATACTAAGAAGTGACAGACAAAATCCTGTTTTTCTTTCTTTATATTACATTATGGACACTCATTCTGTCAATTTTTAACACTTTGTTCCATATTGTGCTCTTTTGTGGTTATTTTGTTTCCTTTGGGGATGCTGAGTATTTAAGTCAATAAAAACAAGTGAATATCCTTATCAAAATGGAAGACTTAACCTTGTTTGGAGGTTTCTGAAGCATGATTTCTATTTTCAATATGCTCATGATTGCTGCAGTTATCAATATACCTCACCTCACTGCAGCCAATTACGGCAAAACTATGCGTCTGCAAGTATTTTACCCTAATCTTCAACATAAATGTGCTTAAGCATGGGAATTAACCTACTGAACCATACTTAATTATACCCATTGGAAGAAAAGGACAGTTGAGAGACTATCCTCAAGATTAGATTCACATCTCATGCAAACAGCAGTCCTGCGTGAGAACTCTGGTGTGGCCTGAGCAAGTTCTAGATAGGTTAGTACAACCACACAACCAAGTGACTGCTTCTGCAGGAGACAGGCAACGACAGAGCTCCCCAGGTCATCAGCCACAACAGAGACTGCTCCATCAAACAGATGAGGACACAAGTTTTCTTGCAGACCCAGATGTGCCAGACGAAAAGCTGTTGCCAAGTTTCTTCTGACTCCAAAGCTACTTTTGTGAATGCCATTTCACTTGCTTGCAGTCAGAATGAGCAGGATGGCTTTAGCCAATTTCTGGAGCAAGTCTCTCTGAATCCAGCTTTCTGACTGAAATGGGTCAGGGAGCTTTCAAAAGAGCAATTGTGCTGGCAGGGGAGAAGACCCTACAGGGGAGAACAGCAGGGAGGAAGGCATCACTTACAGACGATAATTGCTTCCATAGGCAAAACTAGATGCAGAAGAGGACATCTGTCGCTAGCCTGCGACTGTTTATGAGCTCCTAGTCAGGCACGTGCACAGCGGACTGAAGCCTGCAATTACTGCAATCCCTCAATGCACCTAACACAGCTACACAGGAGTGTGACACACGTGTCCTTTCCTCTCCCACACCAACCTAAACCTCAATTTATTTTTCACTGGGTCCGTCCATGTGGAAAACAGACTGCAATAAAACCAAGTCAAAGAATTGTTAAATATTTTACTGATCTTTTCACCCATATTTTAATGATTTTACTTTCCATACAATTTTAAAGTACTTTTCTGAGAATCTTTTGAATTATTTATCTATCGTACAGTAAGGCCAACCTAGAACACCAATAAATACTATGTAGATACTGAATGTGAAAGTGGTTTGTCTATTTGCATTGTGTTATTTGTACAGAATTCCTGAATAACAAGAAAATATGACTACCAGCAAAAAAACCTCATCTTTTTTTTGATATTTGAGGGTTCACAGACTGTTTGAAAATGCACCATGCTCAGTGTTATGCTAGTAAAATGACACTTTGCCTCTCAAACTAACAAGCATTTCCATTAAACATAGCATTCGCAGCAAGATGTTTTCTCAATAGTGAATACTTTGATTGACAAAGGATTAAATTACTGCGGAGCCATTCGTTATTTATGGTTCTTAACACCTGTTAGGTGTTAAATTTACCTTTTCACATCTCTGCTGTGCAAGATATCTGCTCCCACTTCATTAACATCCTGTGTTTTACACCAGTCCTGACATTTGAACATACAACAGAATAAAACCGATGCCTTTTTTGAATGTAATACTAAGATTTTTTTTAAAAAAATTATATTTAATGATTTCACAAACTATTTTTTTCCCCAGAATGGATTCAAAAAAGATATTTAGAAAGAAAGCAATGATGAATTTGGTGTTTTTCTTGTTGCCCCCTGCAATTTGGCAGATAAAGACTTTTTTTTTTTGTACTGTCTAACAAAGTGTCTATAGACACTTCCATTTCTTTGAATAGCAACGGCAAACAGTAATGGACGTAACACATAAATGCTTGATGACTGTCAAGAAAGGATTCGCTTAAGCACTATGAATAATAAACTAAAAGGGGCTCAGTATATCTGTGAAATCAAATATAACATATAATTAAACAGAAAATATATAACTATCACTTAAATTCTCTCTTATACTAAAGAAAATCATTATACTGTTGCAGTAGTATAGTTAAAAACCATTGAGACTACCAGGGTATCACAGTGTATTTGTACAGACAAGAAGTGTTCAAATGTTTTAATAAGATGCTGTACAGTAATAACTTCAGTGTGTTCCCAAATCACAGAATTAATTTACAGTCCTTTTATAAAACTAAATGGATTTAATAAAGTTTGATCATAAATTAACACTAACAATTGATGTAAATTGCACTGTTAGTGAGATTTACTTCAGTTGTGTTACTGTTTACGGCATTATAAACCAGACTTTCAACATATTACAGTCTGAAGGGCAACCTGTTTAATATGGGAAACAGATTCAAAGGCAGGGAGGTGACCTGTTTGCAGAATTCTCCTAAATCCCAGGACAATTATTAGAGAAGCAGTTATATATAATCTTGACAAAAGCAGTGGAATGTGGCACTGTAGCAATGTGCTTTCTTGAGAGATCTTTTAATTAAACACATGCAAAGGAAAAGGTTAAGTGAAAAATAAACAGTTCCTAAACAGGCATGATGGTCAGAGCTTAACCCACATAAAAGTGGCAGAAGATGGTTGCAGTATTAAATAAGACCTCAGGAGCGAGGCTGGCCAGAAGAAGCCTCAGAGTCGTATGAAGTGCACATCTGTATGACTCCATCTATTCATGTTCACACTGAGAATATTCAGAGACTCAAAAAAATGTGTATGCAAGTATTCAGCTCCATATTACACCACAGCAACTTGCTTTGCTATTTCCTCCCTTTGAAAAATGTTTCCATCAGAACATTTTTAAGCCAACACCCATCCACTGCTTCAAATTCAGGACTACCACTCTTGCAACTGGAAGAACTGCATAAAACCTACAGGAAGCCATGACAAAACTCGGATTACTCTGTTCATTTTTGTGCGTGAACTTTCTGTTCTCTTTTGATGATATTTCATTCAATGAGATAGTTGAAGTGGGATCTATTTTTCAGATGTTAAATAAAGAGGTGGGTGATGTATCAAAACCATATGATCGACTTGCCTGAACAGCATGTAATTCTGTTTGCTTTTCAGGAGGAGGAGCTCTCCACCAGATACAAATGAAGCTGGCGGGCACATTTCCCCAGGTTGAAAACTGGTACCTCACTAAGGCCTTTGGAAAATTACTCAAAAGATATTAGGGAAGTCTATTCTTCTAAATGTATTTATAAGACAACACACAAAACTACTAAAATGTAGTGACGAACAAGAATAATTAGGAAGACAATTTCTCAGAAAAATTGAGAGCCTCATGTTCATGTTTGAGTCAGATGACTTAGAGAAGTCCAGAGAGGACATGCATCTGCAGTCAGTATTTCTTGCCATTTCAACCAGTGGCTTGCCCATCATTACATACAGTTTAGTGCCTCATCTCCCTAAGATCCATACCACCACTTCTTTAAATCCTACTGGGAACGCACTCTGAATTTTCAAATGTGCAAAACCTTAATTGGAAACACCAAATGCGCCTTTCTAAATCTCATCCCAGTAGGCAAGAGACCATGCAGATTCAAAATTAGATATATGCACCAGAAGTAAGATTTAAGTGGGATTTACGTGCTTTAATCCACAAGAGCAACACTCAAAATTCTCATTTAGTCCCTTCAAACACATACACTTTCACCAGTAATTTTTCAGGTGTTACAGACATGCTTTTCTGCACATGCCCACAAGGATCACAGTCTTATCAGAGCTGAGCAGGTTGGTATCATCTCATGCGCATTCCCTGCAGAATTTTCAGTGTAGATGCTCTCCTGCTATGCTCCCCAAAGGGAACACTTGGGAAGGTATGGCAACATAAAACACAGCACCAGATGCTGCTTTCATTCAGAAACACAGGTTGGAGTGGAAAGAGGCAGTGTTCCACATTATCCATGAACCAGTGAGACCAGACCTAAGTGAGAATAAGCATGCCCTTCTGTTTGGTCTCAACCTCAGCAGCATTTGTCTTCACCACTAAACTAGAGAAAGGGAGCTCTCTCTCTCTTGCCAGCCCAGTCAATTTGTCTCATATTCTCCTTCAGGTGCTATTCTATAGGACCTAAATACATTACCAGTTTACATGCTGCTGTGGAGCTCATCTGCTCCCTCTTCTATCTACCAAATCTTTTTTTCCCATTCAACCTTGCTCCTGGCCACAATCCTCACATGGACAGGCTGCAACTTGTCTGATCCCCTGATGAAGTAATGCTAACCCAGAATAACCATTTTTCTGGACAAGGAGATGGGGACTGGGCTTGTACTTCTGGATCAGCTAGTTGAGTCAGCTCAATAAATGGTCAGCAAAGCACCAGACTCCAGACTGAAACAAGTCACCATGGAGATGGAAGCAGAACTGCTCTATGAAAATGGGGGTTACATCATGATCTTTTCTTTTGGAAGATGTAGTGTTACAGAAAAGGGAGAGCACAGCTGTTTCTGAAGAAAGTATTTGGGACCTATCACAAATGGAGTTTCTGGGATGTGAATCTCAGTATGAAGGCAGGTGCTTTCTGCCCCAAAGGCAAGCAATAAAAACCTCAGAGACCTACGACATAACCTGAAATGGACTATTTTGATATTTCTGTTAATAATTACATCAAATGTGCGATATTAAATTCTTTTCTATTCATCCCTTAAGCTTTTGATACCAGCTTCCCAGGTCTCTTCTTTATCTGAGTACCCTGTGGATATTCTAGTTCCAAACCCAACTAATCAATTCAGCTTTTATGAATAATGCTTACTATATTTATAATGTATTGACTCTTCAATACAACATCAGATAAAAGATATAAAAAGGAACAATAATTAGTTTTGTTACCTGCTTCTCAGCGAGGAAAAAATTTATCAAGCTAAAATAAAAAAACAGTCCTCTTTTAAAAATCTAAATATTATTCTCTAAAAAATATTGGCTTGGCATGTTTTCAAACAGTATGAAAATAGGAAATAATATTGTTAATGAAAACATCTGAACAGCCCAAGGTATTTGACCTTTCACAAAGCTCACTATAAATAGCTTCCAATACTGTGACTTACATCTGCAACTGCAACAGATTGATAAGGAACAATGGCAATGCTAAAGGAGGAAAACAGATTATGAAATGCTATCCACTATTTCAGGTACTTCGATGTAAAACATTCCTGTTAATACACTGTGAATACCAAGGTTATGTGGTTGAATTCAGTCATGTGATGAACTACTGAAAAGGATATCAGAAATGCAGCAGGATAAACAAGGAGGAAAAATTACTCTTATTTCTGTAAAAGCAAGTTCCATTTGTTTTGAAATAACCTGTTTCTTTTAATAATTCCCTAAAAAAACCTGTGACTCTACATTATGTGACTTGAGGCACTGTCTTCGGTAATACAACTCTCAGCCTAATCAGAGACAAGGCGATTTGGCAAGGAGAAATACAATAAAAAAAGAAGATAGGGTGGAATAATGTTTTAAGAAGAGTTGCACTCCCTCAAAACACACTACTCCATATTGCTGTGAAGCAATCCTTTCCATAGTAAATCCATCTTCAGAATGAATTTATCTCCACTGCGTGGAAAACCCCCAAATAATTCGTAATTCCACATCAAGTCTTGCATAGGGAGGGGTTTTATTTGTTAAAGGTAGCTATTTTCTCTCTGTTGGGTGTAAAAATAATGCAAAAAGCATGCTATAAACACATGTAAGCAGTACTGTTAGCTAGGTTAAACCCTTCCACAGCACTCCAGTATCATAATATTGCCCCCCAAAAGTAATACCTCAAAATTACATAAGCAGGACCTTTTCTATTATTTACCTAGTCACCAATGTTTTCCTTTTCCAGACTTCATTAGACACTGACAAGACTCATTTAGTAACCAAAACACCTGATCTATTTAGTATCCTAAAAACATTCGCAGCAATCCTTGGGGTGCACAATTTCTAGCCCCATAATTCCATCACAAAATGTTTCCTGTGAAGTTGCAATTTCTTTTCATATGCAGATCAGCATCTTAAACACACAATAATATCTGAATACTAATTTCTAGTGAGAGTCACCACTAGTAGTATAAGAATCATCAGTCCTTGTTAAAGTATTAAGTGTGCTAAAGCTAGAATTATTCCTTTATACATTTATAAATGCCGATAAACTACCTTAGTCCCCACAAGTCTGTCGTAATTCATGCATGAGATTATCCCGTTTTACTACTCTGCAGTACATTCTGAACACAATTCTCGTTGCATTTCTTTGGGGAAAAGGGAGAGGTTACTACTTCAAACTGCTTAATCTGAAATATTTCATAATTAACTCAATGTTAATTCTGTGCTACAACACAAACATAATCATGTTATTAAATTAATATTTAATTATAAAATAATCACTGTGCAATATAAAGGGTAAAAACGAATTACACAATTATTATAGGATAATTAAATATTTATCATTGAAACATGAGTGACAATTTGTGACCATAATGTGCTGAGAAGAATTTTGTCCATAGCAAACTGCTGTAAACTGCAGTCAATCTGTTTCCTTATCTTTTACACTCAGACTAATATGCCAGACTTTACCACCTTTTTATAAGAGTAATCATGGTTTTTTACTCATCCCATGTCAGTACATACACAATTATTAATATAAAATTTTATTATTCACTCAATAGTAGTAATTGAGCTACTTTTTCTAACTGTTCATTAAGAATACTGTAATTTACAAATGTTTTCTTTTCCTCATCTAGATTTGTAAAAATAGAGGAAAACTGGAGGCCTGAAAATTTCTGAGGCATTCAAGGGAGTGAGACAAGAACAACTCCATGGTCTGTTAATACCTCACCTAAAAACCCTTGGGTTCAGCCTAACCCACTTTTCATATTCTAAATTTACAGTGAAAAACAGCACCACAGAAATACTCATAGCAGCATTGGCAGACTAATTCTCTCTTCCTTAGCCACAGATACCAGCCTCAGGTACAAACATTTCCATACACAGAATACTTCTCTTAACCTAAAAAATCTGGGCTCAAAGATCAGCAGTGTTGGAACACTCTGCACCACATGATTGGAAAGAACATTAAAGTTTTCACAAGGAAGTTTTCTCCCAGAAGCTACTTCTTTTGGAAATGGAGAAGAAAGCAGACAGTGAGAAAGCAAGTACGTTACTTCAGTGATAAAAACAGCTTCCCTTCAAACTTTCACTGTATGATCACTTAAAGGAAAGTGGTGATCCTCAGAGTATGACATCCAAATGCTAACCATTAGCAGTATCCTCACTCTACATATGGTAGTAAAATAAAAATGCTCCATAAAAAAGATGTTAAATTTACCACAGGTCTAATACATGATCCGAGGGATAAAGCTAAATGCACTTACTGCCACTGCTATACACCTAGCAGCTTATTCTCTGCCTGGAGGTGATTGGTTTTTTCTGCAAGGACAAACAACACCAGTGGTGGCACAGAGGAGGAAAGATGTCCCTAGTCTGCTTTATTCTCTGCGTGCACTGAAACTTAGTGGCAAAGGTAGGTATTTCCAGTGAATTTCTGCTGTGAAGCTCGCCATTAGATGTAGAAGACCCCATGCAAACCTTTGTTTTGCCTATTCTTCCCTTCCTTTTATCAGCACCAAATCTAATCTACTTCGGAAATTGTGGAAAATGATCAAAATAGCTCTGAGTTCATTCCTACAGAACGGCAAAAAGCTAATTCTCTTAGAGCATTTAAGTTTCCAAATTGAGAATTTTTGTATTCCTGTAAGATATTTCACAGTGAGGAGTGTAAATGAGCACAAGAAAGCTCATGAGAAAGGAAAATCACAGTTGGGAAAAGTAAACTTCTTCAAAGAATTCTCTACAGCAGGTTATTATCAATGGGATCTAATGCAACTTCCTAGGAAGATCAGTTGCTAAGTGAATTGCTGAAGAAACTAATTACTAAAGAGTAAAAATACAGCACACAGTGCTGAAGAGGTCTGAAGTTCTCGATACAGTTGGCCTGCTTGTTACTTAAATGAACAAACTAGATAGGAAACTTCAAGCCAATAAGGAGGACAAAGAGGTAGAAAGGTATTTTGTTGAAATGCAATGGAAAAGAAGAATGTAAATCAGGAAACGAACATCAAATCTGGGCTAACTGCGAATCCTAGACACTATCAATGGGATCACCTGACTTGACTGTGCTAGAAGGGTTCCTCCACACCTGGATATTGAAAAATTTCACGTGAATGAAATTCTGTACTGAAATAATGAAACTAAATACAACTTTTCTGTGGAGATTCTTAGATAGAAAGAAAACATCCCTAGCTTAGTTATGTTTAAACATTGCTAGACAGCAATAAGCTTAAGACAGCTAACTCCTCCACTGTAAATTCACACCTTATCATTAATACCATTAGTAAGACTGACAAAACAAATAAATCCAGTAACAGGTTGCAAATACGCATTTGAAATAACTTCAATATCAGAAGTAAGTAAAACTTTCCTGGCACAATCTATGTTTAGTAATTTAAAAAAAAAATTATTTGAGCCAAGGAACAAATACCTGATGCAGAGTAAGGAAACTTTAAAAACTTTGCAATCTGAAAAATAACAGATGGACAAAGACAAAAACCAGGCCCCCATTTGATAAGCTAGCCATGTATAGAATTTTATTAAAAATGCGTAGTTCTCAACCAGAAATCTTATTTTTTTTTCCTGAGAGCTTTAATGCTATTTTGGTACCTGTAGAGAAATGTCAGGAAACAGAGAAAAGAAAATAAGGTCTGTATACTTTTATCACTATCCCTGGTGGCATAAAATCAATCACAAAGTCCAGTACCTATAGTCTTTTTACTTTTCATTATATATAGCCACCTGTACAATGGCCCCAAATTATCAATAAACTGTTCCATTGAGGAGTGATTTTGGGGGTTTATTTTGGGGGGTTTGAGGGCAGTTTTAGGTTTGTTAGGGGTTTTGTTTGGGTTTTTTTAATCTATGAACCTGTCCTGGTTTTGGCTGGGACAGAGTTAATTTTCTTCCTAGTAGCTGGCATAGTGCTGTGCTTTGGATTTAGCATGAGAAGAATGTTGGTAACTCACTGATATTTTAGTTGTTGCTGAGCAGTGCTCACACTAGGCAAGGACTTTTCAGCTTCCCATGCTCTGCCAGGTGCCCAAGAAGCTGGGAGGGGGCACAGCCAGGACAGCTGACCCTAACTGGCCAGAGGGATATTGCATAACAAGCAGCACCACTGTGGTCATTAAAACAGCTAAAACTCTAAGACGTGTTTAACAAGCATTTAATGTCAGAGATTTTTTTGTTACGGAGATTGTGTTTAACTAGGGAAAAGCAGAAGGATACGGGATTTCAGAAGACAGCACAATCTCACTGACAATCTCAACCTCACTGTCATGGCCTCACTCTGCCCATATGGAAGTCCTTACAGACCTGTACTTAAATACATGTTGAACTATAAACACGTTACCTGGTTGACTTAAACAAGATTAGTCATTTATTCAGATACACTTGCTTGCTGAAGCTCCAATAGGGCACTAAACATCTTTTACTTATGCCAGCACAAACTTGTACAGAATTTTTGCTTTGCATCAGCATGAGACAGGAATGCAGAATTTAACACCTATTACAAACTGGCTCTTCCTTTAGCTGTTGCCAAATACAAGGTATTATTTGTTGCTTCCTAGGTATCTTGGTGATTAATGAAGTTTAAGAAGGGCACCTTCACTAATAATATGTGCCTCACATTGATCATGTTTCCAGCAATCATTAGTATTCATTAGCAGCAGTCAACTTCTTAATTCCTTTTTGCTTAAGTCCAAATTATTGTAAGTTATTTACAACACCCTGTAGGAAAGAACAAGGCTCTCACAAATCTTAATGGCTTATTCCCAGATCTTCATATACCAGCACTTCTGGGAAATACATGCACACTGCAAAAATATCCTAGCTGCTAGTCCACAGAATTAACTGCACATAAAACTCTCTGTACAGGGTAAGCAGAAGATAAACTTGCATCAGGCATATGGCAGAAATACAAGATACAGGAAGGCAAAATAACTTCCTCTTTCACATCTCACCCTCTCCTGTAAATTCAGCTTTGTAGTCTTCTCCTTCTCCAGGCTGTCTGATGCAGTCTCTCTGGACTGTATTTTCTTACAGGATCATTTTATAATACAATTTGTTGACATAATTTCATCAAGAAGTTCCCATATCAGGAGCCCCTCCAACAGGCTATCAATTTAAAATACCAAAACCACCTTTCCTGTTTTTTGGGGTTTTTTTGTTTGTTTGTTTGTTTGTTTGTTTTGGTTTTGTTTTGTTTTTTTTTTTCCTGCTCCCCAGTCGATCCTATCTCTGCTGGCTTTCCCCCTACCCCATGTTGGATTCACCTCACAAGGTGTTGGCTGCGGCAGGAGACATTGTAAATAACCTGACCTAGCCAAATGGTTAAGCAGTTAAGACATTCCTTTTCCACTGGATTTCTTTGTAGCAAAGAAACAGCTAAATAAATAATAAAGCAGATTTTAGAGAAAGGCTTGAAAAATTAATGGAAATCTGAGTGATCAAGCCTGGAAAAGCCTGATGTGAAGCTAGCTGCGTAGCTCTGATCAAATCAGAATAGTCAGGGAACTGTTTCACATCAATGCAGACATCTCTGGGAATACTTTTATAGTGACACCACTTCAGCACACTTTATTAAACTTGTTAAGATACATTATAATCGTATCTGACAAATGAGTAAGTTTGGATCTATTCCAAAATGTATCTACATATCACTATAGTTAATTTACATGCTGGCTTAAAAATATGAAATTATGCAGTAGACATAATTGTCTCCTGAAAGGTAAAGTATAAAAGCAAAATAAACCAACCAATAAAATAATTTGCTTTTCAGATGACATAACTCTTAAACCTCCTCTGAACCCCAGCAATACAAAACAGCTCATGATGAAGTAAAGGAGTTGAGCAATTCCACTTCACTTATCCTACTGGTGGGTTCCAAAAGCTGGAGCAAATTAAGAGATGTGAATTTATAGCAGAAAGCTTTATTCTCACTACTACTTAAATATACAAAATAAAAGCAAGGATTATTTGGTGATGATATTCAGGGAACTCCAGGTAGCACTGAATACTAATACTGCATTCCTGTTTACTTCAATATCCTGCTTTTTCTGGCTCAAAATTTAGTCAATTATGTTGACATTTCCTACACTAGGTCTCTCTCTCGCTGGCTGAGCTTTTCTTTTTCATTTTTGATCCTTTCATCCTGATCAGCTCAGCCATTTCTGACACTGGCAGTGGGAGAAGAGAATTTTGCACATGTAAAATAGTTCCCAGACTTTTTTGTTTTGAAGCCTGCTAGCATTTCCACACTTCCCACACATGTAAGCAGGCACTCAAAGATTAACAAGCAAAAGAATCTGTTCTCAGTGACTGAACTGGAGCCTCTCACAGCTCAAACTGTTGGATTTTGCTGACCAAACTTCACAAGCATCGTAACTGTGTAAGAAAGTGGGTATTAAATTCTGTTTGTAACTACACAGTGCATGTTCCAATACCATAGACTGAGTAAGCACATCCTGTTCTTTGTTAGAAAGGGTGGAGAAGGCTTTTAATAATTGCTGCTACAAGAAGCAGTAAGGTATTTGTATTGGAAGCAGAGATCTTTTGTCTCCTTGCACTCTGCTGACACTCTACCACCACTGAATCACAAGCTAAAGAAAGAAAGAAAGAAAGAAAAGGAACAGCCTGAAACTGCAGAGAAAGTGCCAAAAAGCTGACTTGCCAAAAGAAGAGGAAGCTGATGGTCAGGAAGAAAACAGGATTAGTTAGTATTTATGAAAGATAATGAGCTGAAGCTTGGGAGGGCAGAACCAAGGAGGAGCTGATTAAGGAAGCTGAAGTTTTATAGTCAGTACATTCTTGCTGGGGAACAGCACATAATCATAACGTACATGCCAGAAGGGGCTAAATGCCAGCAATTTGGTATTTCTTAACTTTTAAAGATATGTGTAATTTTGTTTCACTTTTATGTAAGTTTGGTGCAGAAATGAAATTTCGGTTTCTGGGAAATTTTTATTTTCGAGAAAAATAAGGCTGAATCATGACAATAAACCAAAACTTGAAACCATGTACTTATTGCCAAACTATGGCATTTCTAGAATGAAATATCCATGCGAAGGTACCAATCTACCTGCTAAACTGATCAGTGGTCACACTAGAGCAGGACACCCAGGCAGCTCTAGCAGCTCTAGATGGATACGGATAAAATATCTGTCAGTTCTATGGCTATTCACCTCTGACTAGCACAACAGATTTTTATTCTGACTATGGATCTTAATTTCAGTCTGCACCTGCCACAACTTCTATCACAGCTCATTAGGGATCTCCCACAGTCAGGAAATCTGGAGACCAGATGCCAAGCAAGTTGGCCAGCCTAGAGATCTAGTCTAGAAGCCATGGCTTATGAAAGCACATGGCAAGTGATCCCAAATACATGACCCCAAGAAGCCTCGGGGGCTTGGCAACCCATCTGCATTCATCTAGAGCCAGATGAGCAATTTAAGAGAAAATGAAGTTTCATTATGAGCTCATAAAAAATGAAACCACTTATGTGAAATACTTCCAATCAGACAATTTGGCAAATTCAACAATTGAAAAAGTCCCCAAATACAAGACCCATGTATAGTACAACCATCTGGTAAATAAATGCAAGAAAAAGTCTCATTTTCACGTTGTTCTCCTCCTTCGCTAGGTCATATCCTCAAAAATTCCTGAAAACACTATCAAAAGAATATAAACATCAGCTCCCTCCTATGGGAAAACACTCTGTATTGTAAACGTAGCACTTACTACAATTTATGATTTGCCACCATGCTACACAATGCACACACAGCATGTTACTATAATGTATGTAACATCAGTGTTACAGGTTTTTTTTTAAATCATACAAAAAGCAGAGAAAGAAATCTTAACCTATAACAATGCACAGGTGTAGGGGATGATAGAGAAAATCATATAAGATATTTCAGTCTGGGACTTAGGAGTAAATGCTTCAAATAGAATGTACTTTCTGGATGATGAAGAACACACCAAGCAAAGCCACACAGAGAACTAATGACACCAGAATACAATTACAATTACAACTGATCCAAAGACTGCTCTCCAAAAGCAAACATTTTTTAGAACTGCTTTGGGATCTATGTGGCAATTTAAGGTAGCTTCTTTAGCGATGGAACTCTTACAACAATGGGAAAAGCTCTGTGCCATAAACTTGAAAAATGCTTACTTCTCCTTTCCCATATAACACACAAGCATTTTGATTACCACTCTACACTAAAAGGATGTTTCAATTTAAAGCTCTTCAATAGGCTGCCAGGAATGCTCTGCTCAGTGATAAGTCTATTGTACAAGACAAGCAAGGAGAACATTACCTTCCTAAGTGTCCAGGAAAGTATGTTATTTACAGCCAAGTGACAAAACAAAAAGAAATGTGGAAAACGTCAAAGAGAATCCAAGACCACAAACATTAACAAACAGTCTGAAAAAAACACATGATTTTTTTTTCCTCTCCCCCTCTCCCATTGGTTTTTATGTACTTTGAAGTTTAAAAGAGATACAAAATCATCTGATGAAAGACTCAAAGCAAAAATATCTCAAGATGGTATCTAGTCAAACAATGATACTCAGCAAATGAACTATTTCAGGACAATGCATAGGAAGATGGTTAAAGATTACCTACAACAAATTTGACACCTCTCAATGACAAAGGTGTGCAGTAACATTGACTACGGATGCTTTGTGATGTGTTACATCTATTGATGTATAAATGGCCTCTGGTGTATGGCTCCAGAAGCAGTTGCACAGGCATGATCTCATTGGCACAGCTCACACTGGAGTGCCTCAAGGAATATGGGCTCTTGAGGAAAGAGGAGAGGAAGGTAAGGAAGAAGGTCAAGAGCAGCTTAGACATATGCAGCTTTGCTGCAGAACTGGAGACAAGATAGTTTAGAGCTTATGGGTAAGGGCCAGAGAACAGGCAATCATGGGTGACATCATGGTGGGTGCCTGGTACAGAACATTTGAATAAGAAGGATTAACCCTCAAAGAATTGGAGGCTGCCTCATCATCACAGCCCCGCTTTTCACTGGGAACATCAATGCTTGAGCATTTGCTGGAAGGGCAACATGGCAGGACACAACAAATCCAGGAGATTTCTGGAGAGAGTTAATGAGAATTTTTTGACACAGGTGATCAGCAAGTTAACCAGGAGAGGATCACCGTTGGACCTACTACCTTATAAACAAGAAAAACTCTTTGAGGGTGTAGAGGTCAATGACAGCCTTGGCTGCAAAGACCACATGATGGACTTTAAGATCCTGAGAGAAGTGAGCAAAACTAACAGCAGAATTACAAACCTGGACTTCAGGACAGCAGATTTCAGCTTGTTCAGGCATCTGCTTAGCAGATCACAATGGTAGCCTGCCCTGAAGTGCAAAGGGGTCCAGGAGAGCTGTCTCACCTAGAAGCAAGGTCTGGGAGGGTGAAGCATTTCAGTAGAGGAAGGTTAAACTACAGACCCTTCAGCAAATGGACACGTACAAGTCCATACGACTTGAGTGCACCGAGGGAGCTTGTCAGTGGCATTGAGAGGCCATTCCCTATCATCTCTGAAACACTGAAGGAGCCAGAGAAACACTCCAATGGACAGATCCTGAGCAATTGGCTTGAAGTCTTCACCATTTCAGCAGGGTGGGGCTAGATCAGATGATCTCTAGAGGGGACTTCCAAACTAAATCCTTCTTTACAATTCAACTGAAGATATTTTGTCAAAATACAGGGTGATGTAGAATATCAAGGCCAATTTTGAAAACAAAAATACAAATGCTTATGCATAAGTATTGCTTTAAACTTTCTTACTAATGCTGCATGTATACTATGATAAATACAAAATACAGATATAATGCATTAGAGAAAGAGAGAGAGAATATAAGCAAACGTACTACATCTGTTAATAAAAACACATTTCTTGGTACAAAAATTTAAATGAAAACACATTGTATTAAAACCTATTTTCTTTCCTTTGTTAAATATCTTGTGCAATGCTTGCTATTGCATTTGTAACAATCGACCCTTGGCAACAGACTACAGGCCTAATACTCACTGTATAGAAAAAAAAACTCTTTAACAATTTTTTTTGTGAAAAATTTAATTGTAAATTGAATCAGACTCCAAGATCTGGAATGATAACAGAGGATTGACTAAACTCTTGACACAAGTAATGGAAAAGGATCCTTATAAATTAGTAATTGTAAAAATGCCTTACCGCATTTATTTCAGGTTTTGTGGTGGCTAAACTCCCTGAAGGACTGAGGAGTGGTAGAAGTTTATCCATGACCTAAAAAAAACCCAAACAAAACTTGGTGAATATTTACAATACTTTACCCATAGGAAATCTGTGTCAGTCCATCAGGAACCTACCTACATTTTTTAGACTTAGTCTTTACTGTATGTTTTGCTTACACCTGAGTGTAGAGCTCTGGCTTGGTGAGCCGTCTGACCCACTGTCATTGTGTTCACAGTAACACATACTGCTAACTCTCACAAGGAAGACAGCAGATAACAAACACTACTTCTCAGGTGGCTCTGACTTTGGAAGGAAGATACACAACTGACAACTGCCAGTTATTTCATCTTTTGTGCACGCTTTCCTCTGGGACACAAACAGTATCACTGCAGTACATTAGTAAGCTCAAAATGTCTTCATTCTTTTGATGCATATGTTGCCTAAGGAATTTAATTACAGGTTGGGTTTTTTTTTAAATTATTTACATTTGTAAGCATCAAGTAGACAAGAGAGATGAGAAATAAAAGAAAAATAAATGTTAATGTTGGTAACAAGAAAGTAGACATGATGCATAACCTTTATAACAATAAATGTTACCCATTTTGTTTAAAAATTGCAATACTTCATCATGGCAAATAATCATCTCTCTTTGTAAAGTGACACAGAACAATAGCTCAGCAATATTCTGGGCATTTACTATGGTGTCAAACATGTCATGTAAGCATAAGCTCAATTGTAAGAACCTGTACAACCCTGGTGACTTCAAAAACATAAAAATGGACAAAGTGCAGGTTTTAGCTGACCACAGTGACATTATTCACTTGTTTAGAAACTTATTTGGATATCGATATGTCTAAGCAAAGCACGCTTCTCAAACCCACTGTGAGGAAGACTGTTTTGAAGTACAACTTTGTATTTTGGAAACTCCAAGTTTGCACAAAGTGAAACTCTATTTGATTAAACATTAACAAAATGCTTAAATGCTTAGACTTGCTTAGACTAAGTATACACTTATGCACTCTTCAGAACAAAGGCCTATACTGGTTTTGTTCAGATGTTGCCCATTTTAAATAAACACAACAGAAAAGGGTCTCCCCCTAAATCCATCGAACAATTGCTCTTCTACAGGTTTTTACAATAGTTTTGCACATGAATTGCAATATGGACAGTGTGTTGATAAGTGTTAGCACAGCAGGAGCTCCAAAATAAGCTGCAGAGACAGCTATTGCAGCAATTCACCACAGAGTCACAGAATTTTAGCCATGAAGTCATCTGTCTACATAAATCTAGGAAAAGCAGGGAAAATGACATCTTCACTGAGGCAAATAATGTTCCAAACATACCAAACCATGTAAATCATTCCAGAAGAGCACATGTTCATCTTCATGAACAGACTACGCCCTGACAGGTAGATCATTCACATCACTGGCATGCATGTTAAAAGTTCTCTTTTCTTTTGCTTGAGTTTCCAAAACTATGCTTACTTCATAGGGATGAGTTTGAGAGAGTAAAATAATCCAGCAATAACAACAGCTGCCACAGAGATTCTTCTTGTATTACATAATCAACATATATAGTTTTTTTTCATATTAACTTGACAAAGAATTGCAGAAAGAGCTTTTGATACTAACTGAGGGATAAAGTCCCATGTTAGTTAAGTCCAAAGCAATTCACACGAAAGAGAGAGAGTTAAACCATACATTCAGAGATGATCACTGAACCAAGCTAACATCATTCAGAAAAGAGATCTTTAAATCACTGTGGCCAGCTCTTTAAAAAAAAAAAAAAAAAAAAAAAAAAAGAGTATAACCCATGTAATTATTATTATATTATACCCTGGGCTTCTCCTGGATTTAAATCCATGGAAGAATACCATCTTGCATTTCAGCCATTCTGGTCCCTCATTTCAAAAAAAACAAACGAGAGAATTAGAAAGAGCACAGAGAAGGGTAGTAAGGAAATTGGGGAAGACAACACCATAAAAGAACTGACTAGGACTCTTCAGTGTGAAAGGGAGGCATTAGAATGCTACAAAGATGTATAAAATCATGAACAATAGTGAGGAAAAGAAATGTGGAATGAATGCTCACTGTTTCTCACAGCTCAGGAACTGAGAAACCTTCAATACAATTATTAGGTAGCATATTAAAAGTCATAAAGGAAAGTAATGCTTAATACAGTTTTTAACACAATGCATAATTAAATTGTGGAATTCATTGCCACGAGACATGGTGGATCACACGAATATTACAACAAGATACTAGCTGTAATTCCTAGAAGATTCTCCACTAGTCACAGTCAAATGCAATGAATGCTTTTAGATGCAATTTCCAACTCAATAAACCCCTGTCATTGTCTGCCAGAAGCTCAAAAAATAAACAGGGGAAAGATCACTCCGCACCTCCACCATTCCTAATACTTTTTCCTTCAAACATGTAGTGAAAAATCTGCAGCTCCAGGTGTTAGAAACAAGATACTGTGTATGACAACTCTCAAATTCCTATGGTCTCCTTAAGAATCAAAGAATGAAATCACAATTAGAGTGCACTGTATTAAGGGGGTTTTCTTTACAAAGGTGAATTAACTAATGAATTCAAGCTTAAAAGCAGAAGGGCTGAAAACTGAAAGATTAACAGACTCTGCCCCTTTCAATGATGGCTGTGCTTTCAGCATTATGTATAACTATTTGTTTCTAACAAGGGCAGAGAAATATGATTAATTGATAAGATGCAGACTTTTTATGAAGTCATTTCTCAAAACAGCACTGAAGTCTCAAACTCATTAAGCTCACTGAGGAACTAAACTTCTCAAAATCCTGTTTAAACAATGAGCCTCCTATTTTGTATCCTGGACAACAGAAGTTCATGCCATACATTTCTAACCTTTTAATACTGCAATTAATGACAGCCAAGACACATGAAACCATAAAAACCTCCAAGCCCCCCAAATTACCAAATTATAGCATGTTGAGATTTTTTTTTTTTTTTTCTCTCTTCACTGACTCATTGGTAAGCTTGATGAGTACCCTTCTGATTACAGTTAACCAAAGCTGATATATTAAGCCTTTTATTCTTTCTAAGGAATTACAGGAACTAGAACAAAAAGACAGAGTTTCACTTTCATTTAACATCATGCTACTGCTACTGTAAAGAAAGCCTATATAATAAAAAAAAAAATAAAAATCCATGTAAAAAATTACATGCTTTCTTCATGCTATGTTCAATCTAAATGGAGATAGAGCAGAACTACCCAGAAACATCATGGGTTTACACAGTATTCTCCAAATATTTACAAAATCCTATGCTAATTTACTGTGTATACGGTCATCCTATGAGCAATGATGACATTGTGCAATAATACACAGGAGAATACTATTCTGCTACTATATTAACTTTGGAAGTGAATGAATGCAAAGATCTACCGTTACCGACGTTACCATCCAATCAGCTGCAATTTTACAAAAACTGAAGAGTTGGCATCAATTATGATTCTAGTGAGAGTTCAGTGTTGAAAAGGCATTTGGCTGTGGAAATCTGAACATAGAAGATCTCTGCCATGAATTATTTCTCGTTTACAACATTTGAAATAAAATATAATCATTTGAGCTATATTTAAATTATGAGACTGCCAAAAAAAGGAGTCCTGAATGCCTAAAGAACTGAAACACTGATGTAGTCCTTTTGATCCTAGGATCACAAGCTCCCTGAAAACACTTTCAGATACTTTATAAGTTGCAAATGCCTCTGTAACTGAAATATTGCTTTGAAGAAAACAGACTAGCAGAAACGAATTCAACCTGCAACAACAGCAACTCTTCGCTAACGTGGTCATAGCTGTCATATACTCTGCTGTGCAGAGAGCAACCATAGGTGTTACCACCCACCCTTACAGTGCAAATTATACTGCAATGGACTCAGTATATATCAAAAGTTTACCTACTGGATTAAATACATTTAAAGTTATTGGAGAAGCCTTCAGTAAACATAACAAGTTTTAAGATCTTAATGTGGTCTTAAAACCATAGATAATTATCTTATTAAAAATCTTAATGAGATCTCAGTTTGGGGTTAGACACAACTGAATTAATTAGGTCTGAGATCAAACCTACAACAAACTTCTCCAAAACACACAAGAACATCGAGTTCTTTAAGTTTCAGGTAAGAAACTGGATGCTCCTTTGGAGCACTTTGGAAAGAGAAAAAAAAAAAAAATAAAAAAAAATCAAAGATCTTACTCTACTCTGTCTGTACAAAAAAAAAACACCTTTAAATTTTTCAGGATTATAGTGAAGAACACAGTGAAGAACATGCATATCCTGTAAATACCTTGGAGACTAAAATGTGCTGACAAAAAAAAAAAATAAAATCAATATGTGGTATAGTTCAGTCACCACAAAATCTGTGAATGAACTTTTATATTGATTGACAACAAAAAATCTGCAGTCCTCTGCCTAAGGGTGGTACGCTTTACAACAAAATGTAACAACCAACAGAAAAATTTAAATTCAAAATTACGTACAGCATTTTACTTTCTAATTAAATGCTTGCTACATTCTGGTGCAGCCACTCACAAATTATACCTGTAATGTATGTTACTTGTCAATGTTTGGCCATTTGTTTCTCCAAAAACAAATGTCTCAGTAGTTGAAAAGGTTGTTATGGAAAAAAGGCACAAAAAAATTTAAAAATATCAGTAAGAAGCTCCATCATTCTCTCTTCTCTAAGATTTGAAGTGAGAAAGTGAAGAGTCGTTAAATATATTCATTCTGTGCTTGGCCGGCATGCAAAACTTCACGTCAATGGACGTTCAGTCAGCAAAATGAACATAAATTCATAAAAAAGATCTGCAGTGTGGATAAGAGAGCTGCAGTGAGGACCGGAGAAGAGAATTTTGCCTCAAGGATAGCATAGGAAGGAAAATATATGTCAAGTTCAGAACAGATGTTAGAAAGCTTATCAGGAGATTAAGCTGGTGAAATGGCCTGAAACACAATACATTCCTACATCTTGTAAGATGCTTAGCAAGATGCATCAACACCAACCAAGTACATGCAAGGAGAAAGGGGAAGTTTCCTTTTGTTGTTTCCATCTCCTACGTGGTCCTTAACCTATCCTGAATCTGTCCTGCTGCTTCTTAATAAAGAAGCTACCTCTCAAAGTGTATCAGCCAGCTCTCTATCTCTCTCCCCTGTGTAATTCTGTCTTCCTCCTAGGACTGCACTACTACAACACTAGCTATAGATTTCCCTCTCCTCAGTGATGAATGATCCTAGTCTGGACTATTAACTTTCTTTTCTGCAGGAATTCCACAAAATATTGGAAAGTACAGGCTGACTGTACTTCAGACTGTAGAGAGGAAGAGCACAAGAGCTTGCAAGACGGCGTGAGCCTATGAGAAGAGTTTGCAGCTGCTTCCCTAACAGCATATTGCTGGAAGCTCCAAAAATCACGGTGGTAGGACAATGAATTTCCTTCTTTCCCCTGTTTTCTACACTGAATGTAGAATTCCGGATTTCACATCAACACTGGACTTCCAGGCACTGTGTTCACCACATAAGAATACAGAAAAATACTTCTGTTTACTTACATAATTC
>NW_009259237.1:298355-388831 GCF_000687185.1 Egretta garzetta
AACCTAACAAAAGCTAGTATTGATTACACCAGAACATTTAAAGTGGTGGATAGGTATGCTTAATGTACTGCTTTTCAGAATACATAGATTAAAAAAATTATCTTTTTTTAAAAAAAAATCTTCATTCTATATAGCTAATTTCAATTTAAAGTTTTTGCATTGCATTTTCAACTTTTGTTTCTGTCTTTTTCACACTTAACCCATCACTTTCATGCTTGCTCAAGTAAGTATAATTGAAATTTAAAGTTTTTGAGAGCCGAATCTCTAATTAAGTCTGCATAAATTAGGCAAAATAATGTGGAGACAATCTTTTTTTGAAGACTGAGAATCACAATATGCATAAATGAATGTATAAAGTAAAAGCAATTAATACACAGTTCTCTGGGGTTTATAGTTTAATATTAAAAGTAGATCTGCTACTTCAAGAGATTAGTGGATCAGCCAATAACAAATCCCATCCAAAAACTCAGCTTCTTTTTCATCAAATGATATTAAAATACATGTTCATGTGGTACCCTGAAATTCTTGTGTATCAGCAGTTGTATTCTTCTCTGTTACTTTGCTTGTAAGTTAAGGAGATAACTGTTTTGTCAACCCACAAGGCAATACAATCCTTTTCTTATGCTGAAGTATCTTTTTTTTACCATCAAGATTACTTGCATTATTTTCCTGCTTTTTGAAGGTCAGATGGTCAAGTCAGTTCAGGAGCACTGTTAGATTCATGGCTGATGATGAGTTCACAAACACCACAGCTATGAGCAGTTCCATCTTGGCTGGCATTTGCTTATGATTTCATCACTTCCCAGCTGAACTACGTAATGTGATATACTGGACCATGATGAAGTGAGTATTTCTTGGTCAGGGAATGTATCTAACACTTAACAGTGTAGTGTTAAAAAAAAATAAAAATCCATAAACCCCAGAGGTTTCCTAATTACCATACTCAATTTTTTTTTTTTTTTCTTCTGTGTTAACGTGCTTTGTCATTTAGCCCAAGGGCACCTAAAAGACTCTCTGATGTCCTGAAGACCATGGTCAACAACTTCTGGCACAGCTAAGATCTCTGTAACAAGTTCAACTACACGTGGGACAAAACTTTCCAAGTAACTCTCCCAGGAACTAGGCCCAATCCCAAATTTCACTGCGCTTTGCTCCAAGTTCAAAGAATATATCTTTACCAGACCAAAACACTGTATCATCAATAAGAGACAAATAAAAAAAAACACCAAAAGAACCACCAAACACAGACCCAAAATATCTCATGCTGAACAAAATGTGTCATTTCACTATACACATTTCTGTCTCAACAGTCAGTATAAAAGAACAACCAACCCATGACAGACCACTTATTGTTTAAAGTACCTAACTTCAGTACACCACTAATTACTGTCATACTAGGAATCTGTTCAGACCTAGAATAGATGTTTAGAATCACAGAATAACCAATGTTGAATATGACCCTCTGCATGTCATCTGGTCCATCCTCCTACCCAAAGGCATTTTACCAATCTTAAAATTTTTCTGTGGTCTTCTCTAAAACTGAATTAACAGTATTTTATCAATAGAAACTCATAAAGGAAAAGATGAGAGTATCCATGGAAGGGCATGCTGTGGTGCAATGCCATCAAAATCAAGCTGTCCTTCTCTACAGAACGGAGTGCACAAACCATTTACCAATCAAACCAAACTGTCCATTCCCTGTATTCTCTAATAAACTACCTTCTAAATTTCTACCATTTGTCACAAATGTCAACACAAATGGCAAAAAAGAAAAAGCAAGCTTTATTCATTTATTTCAGTAGTATTCCTTAACACATTTGTCCCTAGAACTTGCAACCATGTAGAAGCACACCAGAAGGAAATAGTGAGAAAGGCCAAAGCAGCAGCTGCAGCAGCCTGGGCACTGACACACACTTTGTCTGGATTCTAACTGGCACAATCAGATGATTGGCCATTAGCCAAACTTCCTTTCCATTGCCTTCACAACCCCTTGGCCTTTATTTTACTCTTCCACTCTTGCCCTCCCTTATCTGCTTCATTCTACTCTCTTATTTCTCACAAGTGAAACCATCCTTCACACATCAATTTCTAGTCCTCTTACCTGAAAAACAAAGTTGTTCTAGAAAAAATACTGTATCTTATCATGATGTTATTTGCTCCTAGATACATTATTTCTTTCACCAATTTATTGTATTACCAATTTTCATTGCAAACTCTTTGATAAAAGGATCACATGTTGATCTCCGTACCATGTCTGCTGTAACGCATATTCACTAATAGCTGTTTCCTTGGCATTAACATAACACATAACTTGCAGGCAGCAATAAGAAGTTCCCTGGGATTTCAGTCTGACCCATGAAATCTTACAGCAATTTTATTGTGAAATAAAACAGTTCCTACATAAGCCAGAAGGGCACTCTACATTCTAAGATTTGAGGTCTGCTTAATAATTGACATTTTACATTCAGTTGTTCATTGAAAACTCAAGTTTTAAGATACCAAAGAACTCAGTTTTGAATTAAAACAGGATCCCTGGAGAATTTAATAGCATACTTGCCATAGTTTAGAGTTTCTGAACAAGTCAGCTTTTATCAGCAATAATTGAAGTTGCCAAATTCAAGAACAGAACTGATGTGGCTACACACTGTGAAACCATTTAGTGACAACACAAATACAGTACACTGTAATTAGTGGACTAGCTGTTGTCACAAAAAAAATCGTGCAGTATACTGCATCCTCTACATAAATTCCAAACAAGTGCGTATGTTGTACATTTCTAGAGTCATCAAAATTGAGTGCTTCGGTTTGCCTATCTGTATTTGCAATTAAGTGATTCATAACTTTATGTAACTGAACGAAGGATTCAGAAATGTATTAAAGTAAAACACTGTGTTATTGAAAGGTCCTTATTCAAAATCTACAACAGTACCATCATTTGAAATTTCAGATTTTCAGTTACTTTGACTTGTGAAAAAAACACTCTAAAAGACTAAAGAATTCTCTAAAAGTAATTTTAGTTCCCATCAAGCACATGATGTTGCTTTCTTTAAGCTATTTTAGAGCCATTCTCATTTAATGAACATTTTTTACTTCAAAGAACTGAGGTTTACAAGATATCTCTCCCTGGTGCAACTTCACAGCTGCAAAGGTGGAGAAAAATGAGTCACTACCAAAGAGAAGAAAAACAAAAACTATTCTCATACAGAATTCTCAAAAAAGAAGGCTATGAACACAATTTTTTACTTTTGACTTACATTTTGTATATAATACTTGACTTAAACTTCAGTCTATCATTTCTCCTGCCGATGAAACTCAAGAGAGGACATGTGCATACACACACACAAAAGCAAGAAATACACGTTTTTTGCGGCTTCAGAAATTTACCCCTAATCACAAAGCAGTTTCTTGCTTTACCTGCAGCAGCATTGCTTAACACTTTCATCCTTTACCAGTCAAAACTAGAAGCCACAAGGGACATTATATTATACCAGCAATTTTCATCAGTCCAAATTCTTAAAATGCAGCAAAGCAGAGTATATCAAGGAAAATTACAAGGAGAAAAGAAGTGATGGGGGCCTTCTCTCTATGATTTTTAATGTATAAAGATGAAGTTCCATATTTATACTGGTTATTTAATACTTCAGTTGGTTTATTTTACAAATTTAATGTCCTAATTTACAAAGGTAACTATAGTACACAAACTCAGAGCATCTTATTCAGTATCTTCTTTTCCCAGTTCTTTCCATCTCTCACTTGCACAGATACTGATTTATGATTCAGTCAGTCAGTTTGAAGACCGCCAGTTGTTCCTGTTACAAGGACAATTTGAAGGAGTTTGTTACTTCGATACTCTGACTTTAACTGCTAAGACTAGATTCCCCTCATAGAGTGGGAAACGAATGATGAGACATGGCATCTTTGTTCATCTCTCCAACCCTCTCCGCCATCAGCTCCTGATGCTAAAACTCTCCTTCTCGGTTTTACTTTGGACCACACTTCAAGAGATTGTTTAGGTGAGGGCTGAGGTTTCATACCAGCCTCCTTCACTGAGCATTCGTGGTCTCTTGCACCTTGCTTTCACAAGCATAAAAATCTTCAAAAGAAACAGACAATTTCTGAAGGTGCTGACATTCTTGTGCCTTTTCTTGACCTAAAGTCTCAGTTTCAAAACTCTCTGCTTCTGTGATGCATCTGACATACTCTTCAGATTCTTAAGTGAATGGCAGAAATTACACTCAATCCACAACAGAACTACTGGATACAAGTTTAGGCACAGGCACTGGACAGCATGCGGCTATCAAAATTGACTTTAGGGATGCCTCAAGACTTACTGTATATGTGTGGCTGTATATGCAACAGCTATTTATCCCAGGTTCCTGGACATCAGGAAGATGAGCAGAGCTCCGAAACAGCTGTCTGGCATATACAAGTACTGAACAAAAGACCAAATACTGCATGTAAAGAAGGATAAAAAGAAAAGAAGAATTTAACAAGTATGTTCATACCTGAAACAGATTGAGAAGTAGTCATCTGTGTGTTCCCCCTATGGCAATTAAACCTGGATATTAGTAGAGCTTCTACTAACACCTTTTATCAGGGCAAATTAATATTTTAGAAGTAATCATGCAGACTGAAGAATTTTGGAGGCAAGGAACACATTCCTTTTTTTTGTACAGTGCTAATACTGATGAGATTTGATATGGCTGCAGGTAATACTACTAATCTACACTTAAAAAATTGGCCACTCTAGGACACTTCTGTGTAGCTTCATATGCTTGATCACTGCATTCGTTCACTGCACTCATTTCACAAACAGAAGGGAAATTCAATCTATTTGGAAGAAATTTTCCATAAAATTTCAGAATGGCACTGCATATGTGCACCACAGATACTCATATTTCTGGAGAGAGGTTGACGTGGCATTGAAATGCATTAAATACACGTTACAGCTTCGAAAAATGACTGCAAGACAAGCCCTATGTGCACTTGCTTTTATTTAATTATGCCAGTTAGGGGTAAAGAATTTAGCTATCAGAAACTTCTATAACAATCAATGATGGAAAATGCAGACTTGGTGCAGAAATGCAAAATAATTAATACTGATTAATTATGCCCATAATTAAAAAGCTTTGCTATTAAAATAGAGAAAAATTTCCACTTCACTTTTAATCATTTCCAGCTCCACACACCAAATACAGACCAAACTTAAGCCATTTCTCAACCATCCAAACACAGGACCTGTAAAATAACCTTGTTTAGAACCCTCCATTGGAAATGTCATTTGAAATGGACAGACCATCAAGAAGCCTCCTCTTTGTACAATTTCTGTAGCCTAAGATGATTTGTCAGGAAGGAAAAAAAAAAATAAAAAAGGCAGAAATTATTTATACTTAAACAGTATTCATTTGTACTGAAGAGTAACCAAATGAAACTCTTCACATGTTTGTGAGGCATTTCTCATATGCATATATACACGTTTTTCCACACAAACAACCTGAAATATTTTTTATAAATTCAATTGAAGAATGGCATTATCGTGTACTAACTAAAATGTAGCCAGTTAACTACACATGATTGCCTGTATTTATTACTATGGTTTAGCTTATAGAGGAACAGATGGTTTCCATGTGCTCCCAGTCAAATACTCTCAACTGCTTATTTGATCATCTGCACTAGGTTTTCTGATTTAAATAATTGAGCTTTAACATTCTGTACTTCTTAAATTTGACCTGCTTCTTGCAGCTCTTTTGACTTGTGGCAACTGCTGTTGGCTGATGGCCAGCAGCCTTTTCGTCAGACTTCAAGTATAGCTAATTCAGCAGCGAATTAAAAAAGGACACTGTATTCCTTAGGATAACACGGTCTAAATTCTGTTCTCCAAATAATCCCTATAGATGCATGCAAGCACAATTAATAATTCAACCATTAACCAAAATGAAAGACTTGTTTAATCTCATTTAACACTGTACAGTCTTATGACACATAAATGAGTGGCTTCAACCTACTGTTTACATAATTCTTTAAAGAGCAAAGTCATTTAAAATACAAATACATAATTTACACAGAGACAAATAACATTTAAAATCTACCTCCTATTTCTCTTGCCCATTTGTTTTAGAGCCAAGACTTTTTGTAAAGTCATTCTGTTATGTTCAGCATCTTAGGCTATTTAATTGAGTTCTTTAACTACTATTCATTGCAAAGAATCAGTGCATAGTTTTATTTTGGGTTAGTTTGCTACTACCACCAAAGCTGGACATTATAACAAGATAATAGAAATTCTCTTGCCTAGCAAGTGCAAAGAAATAAGTATGCTAGTATTGTTTGATTACGGAATGATGGAAATGCATGTTTTTAATTACCTGAAACACAGTTTGGCATATGCTTCCTTTTGGGAGAGTTTTCCTTTAAATAAAAGGGTTAAACATCAGGGTAATCTTTAGCGTAAACCAGGGTTACCTTAAACTTTATAGTCAATTGGAAAAAAAATAAAATAAAATAAAGAGCAAGAGTGCGAGAAAGAGCACATGAGAGAAAGTGTGCAAGCACAAAAAGGAAAAGTATATTAACATAAATCTTAGTTCCTTATAAATATGTATTGAAGGATCTTCCACAAATGAAAATACATATAACTGCACCAATGCATGCTTGCCTAATAACGGAATCTTCTATGTAATTTAGAATATTAAAAGTTTGAGTTCTTTTTTTAGTTTTCTAATTTGGTCTTTAAGGCTGTGACCTAAAGAAATTTGTTATTATGTTAGACTGCTCCCTGGCTATATAATATTCTAACATCCGGAACCTCTGACAGCTAAGTCAGGTCAATTAATTTCTTAGAACAGAATGAAAACTACTAGGTTGTTTTTCTTTGTGCATGGCAGTGAAACAAAAAAAATACAGGTAAGGATAGGAAGGACTATTGAGTCACTTTTCTTTGTGCATGCGTGTGTGCATGCAGTGAAACAAAAAGAATACAGGTAAGGATAGGAAGGACTATTGAGTCAGTTCATTGCTCCTTTTCTCCTACAGTTACATAGGCAAATTCTTGACTATTGTATGCCAGCAAAATATCTTCAGAGCCAAGGAAAGAAAGTAAAAAAATCGGTAAGAGTTTTTAAGTGCTTCTAACTGTAAAAATGATGCCTGACTGACGCACTAGAAAATGGGAGTGTGGCAGGGGAAGAGGGAGAGAGAAAGAAATACAGTGAGAAGCAATAGTCCACACAAAAGATGGAAGCACTCTGACCCCACATTGTTCTGGATTCTAGGTGGCCAAAACCCAGAAGGTTACAACACATGAAACAGGAGTTTCTGCAAGGGGAAGAGGAATAATAGTAAAAAGGGCAGTATTACCAGTGACGCCAAAAGCAACAGCACAATCAGGGAGGAGGAGGAGGATTCCACATGCCAGGAAGATGTAGAGCCAGATTTTCAAAGATACTTCAGTACCTAACACACGTTACTGAGTGCTTAGCTGCAAGACATGTCAACAGTTGATTACTCTCATTGATTAAAGAGCTATACAGTAGTTACGTCTCTAAATTCCTCAGGGACCTCAGAGTATTTAAGGTATTTTCAGGCGCACACATTTTTCAGCTATTTTCTACCTAATCGCATGTAATACCTACAGGTTTGGGCTATGTTCATCCAGTCCTGAACAGACCCTCAAATTTTCCTAAATGTAGGAATATTTATGTTTAGGAATGCCTACTCAGAAGGTATATTAACAATTCGTAAAATGTTAATAACCTCAGATAGCACTGGTGGAAAAATTCTTGATATCCTTCCAGTTACATTTGCCCAAAGTCTTTACATTTGAGTTTATTATTTTTTTTTTTTTATTTTCTGTTAATTAAAAGAAGAAAATGAGAGGAATAATTACTCAAAGCAGCTGGGATAAAGCACTTAACATGAGTTGAGGTAGGATGGGAAAGCAAGTCCCTGCTCCAACTTATTTAGAGCAGAATGTTGAATATATTATCCCAAGCCCTAATTCCCAAGCTATGGAACATTGTAGGGCTGCTCTCACTTTCCTATTTCAGACTGTAAAATCATAAACTAGTTGCTAAGCAAAAAACCCAGAAGAGACATCCAGTAGTGGTGAGGTACTCTACAATGCTCAAATGGAAAGAACACCTGTCTGCAGCATACAAAAGAAGTAAAATCAATACTGTACGTAAACATACTTAATTTCAAGTGTGCTTGACAAGTTGGCACCAGCATCAATAGAAATTTAAGTATGAAGGACTTAGGAGACCTTAAGGTGTGAGAGTTTGGAGATGTATCCTTTGACTCAAGCACTGTGTCTTCCAATCTTTTGCATTCCTCCAAAACAGGCCACCAATTTCACTCAGCCCTCAAGACATCAGGAGCTGAAAGTACCATAGATGCCATATCTACTTTTCCATCTCCAGACAGTGACGGGAGGCAGGACTGATTCAGTCTGTTCCTAGATGTGTTGGAAGGAGCATGTACCTCAAAATCTTGGCCTGGGGCCAGGCAGATCTACTAAACCGGCAAACTCTTCACTGCTTTTGAAGACCAGGGAATAAAGATCAGATGGAATATCGGTAAACACCTTAAAATGAATGGTTGCAATTCAGCAAAGACCAAGACAAGCTGAAGAGTTCAAGGGAAGGTAAACTACAGAAAGATCATTGCATAAAAATAGAAGGTAAAGAGTACAGCTGCTTGCTGGAGAAACAACGGGGGCTTGGAGGTCTTTTAGGGTTTATTTTTCAAGGTAATTGAAATATGTTGGTTATGTAGAAATTCCTACTAACTTCAGAAGTACGCATATGTTTGAAGCACTCTGCAAGACCAAAGCCTAACAATATGGAGAAAATAAACACCTTGATCATTACCAGAAGGAATTTGTATATTTGGTGTTACTTAATTTCATAAATACTTAATCATAATTAAAGTCACTGGATGACTTTTTAAAAGTAGTTAGTTGTTAAGATGATTGGCAGTTTTGCTTGCTGTTGATAACACTTAATGACACATTGCAGGATGAAAAGCTACATTAAGAAATCCAAAAATACCTCCTCTGTACTCACCACATTAGATAATCCTATTTTTTTTTTTCTCTCCACAGACATTTTATTGGTACTTACTGCTTAAAGAAGGCTGATGGATGTCAAAGGATCTCTAAGGATCCTTTTCAGATCATTTATTCAAAGGTTTCTTTAAAAAATTTTTAGGTGTTGGTTGCTGTTTTTTCCCCCAGCTCTATAGCTCCAATAAACACATTCATCAACCTTCAAGATGCCAGCCAAATTACTTCAGAATTTCATTAATTTCTATCTGTCTCTAAATAAGAAACAGAATTACTATGTATAGCGTTTAAACTCAAGCCTTGGATTATGATAAACTGCTGGTACATGGAAAAGTATCTTCACTTGTTTGTGCTACAGAAAAAACATCTACAGAGATACTGAAGAGGCCAAAAATGGAAGAGAAGAATGGAGTCAGCCTCATGTAAGAGAATTCAGTATACATACATTAGATTAAAAATCTGATTTACATAGTCACCAGTCACACCTCTGGTAACCACACTGCGGACTTCCAGACAGCCCAAGGTAGGGACACAGAGCCCAGCTCCCATATATTACCTTTTTTGCTTCTCTTACCAGTGTTTACACCTTGATCCTACAACACTGAGCACATATACTTTAAGGAAAAGTTCCTTACTGATGTGCTCTATGTATCTATTTTTTATTAATTTTAAAAGCAGAGGCCTTTGTTACATTTAATTATTCCTTTTTTGTGTGACAATAATCACAAACATTGTAATTAATTCTTAATAGAAGAAAAAAGAATATAATACTTTGTCTGGATTTCTACTTTTTCTTTTTTTTTTTTTTTCCTTCTGGTTTTCAGCATCACTGGTGAGTTTCCCCTCCTTATGAAGGAAAGAAAAAAAAGAATTTGCAAAGCTGACTACCAACGTTTGTTATTTATCTCAGAAGGCTCTCATTAATTCCAATGAGAACTTTGCTTTAAGTTATACATAATTTAGTATTTCTAGTCTGTACAAATCCAGCATAGCAATAGAACAAAACAGTTACTGGCTAACAATTTTAAGCCTTACTTTTTCCTAGACTTTTAAAGAAATTCCTGATTTCTAAAAAAGTTGAGTTTCCATGTGTTCACAGTACCTTCAGTAAACAATGACAGGGCTAAGCACTTAAAATTCAGGCTACTTTTAGTTTTTCAAAAAACATATGTAGCAGCCAGGCTTTGAGCACTTTTCCTATAAAGAAAATTCCTCCAGAAGTGCATCGTTTTATACATTAAAAATACAGGAAGAAGAATAAACATGAGAGTTCTTAATGAAGGGCAGCTCAGCTACTCCACTGTGGATGGTTACAACAAACAGGCTGACTGGCCTGTAGTTCCCTGGGTCTTCCTTCCTGTCCTTTTTGAACAGAGAAATGATATTTGCTTTCTGCCAGTCCTCAGGCACCTCTGCCAGTCTCCATGATTGTTCCAAGGTTATTGAGAGCAGCCCCACAAAGCCATCAGCCATCAGTCTCCCTCAGCACTTGTGCGTGCACCCCATCAGGGCCCATGGACCTGTCCAGTTGCTTAAGAACTCCCTAACCTGATCCCCTTCCACCACACGGAAGAACTCATTGCTCCAGACTTTCCCCCTGGTCTCTGCGGCCTTGGATTTCTGAAGGCCAGTCTTGCTAGTGAAGGCTGAGATGAAGGCAGCATTCAGCACCTCAGCCTTTTCCAAATCCTGTGCCACCAGGGCCCCTGCCCCAATTCAGCAGCAGGCCTACATTTTCCCTATTCTTCCTTTTGCTGCTTATGTATTTACAGAAGCCCTCTTGTTGCCTTTGACAGCCCTCATCAGATTTGACTTCAAGTGGGCTTTGGCTTTCCTAACCCCATTTCTGCATGGTCAGACAGCTTCTCTATATTCCTCCCAGAAATACCTCTCTTTGCTTCTACCTTCCGTATATTCCCTTTTCATGTTTGAGTTTTGCCGGGAGCAACTTGTTCATCCATGCAGGCCTGCTGGCTAGGCTTCCTGTTCGTTGGAGTTGACTACTTTTTAGCTTGGCGGATGTGATCTTGAATATCAATGAGCTTTCCTGCAACCCTCTTGCCACTAGGGCCCTATCCCTTTACAGCTTGCCCTGTCCCTGTTGCCTCGAGCAGATTCCTGACGAGGCCAAAGTCTGGTCACCCAAACAGGGCTTAGGGGTTTCTTATCTTCAGCAAAGAGGTGATTCTATAAGTGTGGGTTTCCCTACCACATCCGCTCCTCTGCCCCCTCCCCCCGCTCCCCCGCTTAACATCCAAGGGCTATATGTCTTCAAAATAAGATTTGAACCACCTAAAATATAATTACTTTCACACTGAAGCCAGGTTTACCATAAACTTTGACAGGACCAATGTTGCACCCTGTTCCATGGAGGTCTCTTGATACGTACACAAGTACAACTTGCTTTTCTTGGACATTAGAATGAAACCAACAACCATCTGTGGACTAAGGGCTAAAATTAGCATACCAGCTACATCAATGGTTGTCCTTTCAGTCACTTCTGAAGAGGCAGACTTCATGCCTACCTTTACCTGTAAAAATTTAAGGCATGAAGGAACTAATCTGGAATCTACATGCAGGTAGTCCATTAGCTGCTACTACACACAATGATCTTAGTGCTATTTCTGTCTCAGAAATATAAAATATTGGTGACTAACACAATCTGGGAGGCCATGCAAGATGAAGGCATGTAGTAGAACGAAGGAATAGTAGTTAACTTGGTAGTGTTAGGTTAGCGGTTGGACTCAACAATCTTAAGGGTTTTTTCCAACCTAAATGGTTCTATGATGCTATGATTATACAGAACCCCTACTACCCATATGCTTCCCTAAGCACCTTATATTGCCTACTGTTAAAGACAGGATTATCAGAATAGACTGATATTTGCCCTCACCATGTAAGAAATACTTAAGTTCAGACAATAAAGTGACTCTTAACAAGGTATGTTGAAATCATTACTAAATCCCAGGCAGAGTGCTAAGACACATCTCTCTACATGGATGGGACTGCATCCTACCTCTCTGCTCCCCCACCCCAAGCCCAGTCTGGTGCCTTAACAAGAGGAAGTCTTCTTCCATAGCTAGATCCAGTTCTATTACCCCCACAGAGGGCACCAGAGTTATAACCCATCCTTGCAGCTGTCAAGACTAGTATATACATCTACAAAGCCCAGAATGTTTTTGTTAGCACTAAATAAGCTGAGTCTATCCGAGTAGAACAGAGCTGAGAAGCCTAAAGTTTCTGTAGCTAAACAGATTCCCACACAGGACCTCAGGCATACAAACCTAGCAAAGCCTACACTCGGAAAATGCCCCATCGCTTAACCAATGCCATCCTCTGTGATGTGCCAAAAGCCGTAATATATTTACAAAATAGCAGTGTACTTGGTGCCACTGAGTTTAACTCATGCTATGTAGTATTCAAAAAAAAACCCCCACCTGATCTATAAATGACATCAGTTTTCCTACTGCAATTTTTTTAATGATGCTGAAAGAAGAGATGCACCTTGTTCTTAAAATAAATAAAGTATTTTGCTTTTTCTGTAACCTCTGACAGCACAAAGTAAAATGATTCATTAAATGACTACTTTATGGTTATTTATGAGATGCTAACTAGGTGTATGATGTGCTAATTATTAAGAAAGCACACATTTGGAACATCTCCAGGTGTCTTTCCAAATCTTTTTCCCCAGGTGCAGTTGTTTTTCAATTTCTTTCTGTTTGAATGAATATTACAGCATACACAATTTCTTCACTGACTTTCATTGTTTCATAGACTTTAACATCAGAGCAAATTCAGAGCACCTGATCACCAGCCATTCTACTCATCTGGACACTTTTATTGCCAAATCTACAAAATTATTTGAGCAAAAAAACCCACCACCATATTTTTGAAATTAAAAAAGACAAAATAGAAGACTAAGAGGCTGCTAAGATCTGAAGTGTCTGCAGGGGCAGTGAAGCAAGTACATTAAAGGCTTCCAGGAGCAAAAGGTTAAAAAATCTCAAGAAATTCATCCCAGTCTAACTTAGGAACGCATTCCTTTCCTAATGCGAATCATAAAAGTCAGGATAAGCTATGCAAGCACATAGAAAAACTGGAACAGTGACCCACTCCACGCTATGTGCTGTTTCCTGGGCTGACCAAACTGTCATGCTCTAAAGGGCTTTAATCAGAGAAACAAGGTGTGGGGGTTCTTATTGAGGGAAAGACTGAGCTGTGTTGAGTTTCAGAGGCATAGCAGGTACTATGGCAAGCAAGGGGAGCCCAAAGGAATGAACCTTATGCCGAAGTTAAATGACTTGGCAAGTCTTACTACACTGGAACACACAATTTGAGGAGATCAATACACACACCATTTCATGGACTATTTAATAATCTGACAGTATGACTGTGTCAAGGGTAAATGAGAATATATTTTAAAAGGATTCACTTACATGGACATCACTGTCACTGATTACACTGATGTGGACATGCCTGAAAAGATGTTTAAGTAGCAGTAGAATTCAGAATTAATCAGGTTTGACACATGTTCAAGTGCAAAATACATGGATCCATAGGCACAGGACCGGGAAGATAAATAGAAGAGAAAGTATACAACCTTTGCTATCTCACCCCTAACATTTTCCATAGTATTCAATTAAGATTATTTTCACATTAAATTGGATGTTTACCCATAGCTCGATCATATCTTTCTTCTTCAAACAAGCACTAACTAAAAACTGAGTTTCAGGTTACAGCAAACTGAAGGATGGAAAAGTAAGATATTTTTCTGACAACAAATTTGAAATTAAGGCAATAGTAAATACCAGCAGGTAGCACATATGTGCCAAGCCATGGTATTATAGATAAGGCACAAAGCATTCTGTGTGCACCAAATAATTACTTCAAGTTGAATATTAACATTTCTTAATAAAAAAAAAATAAATTTTAGATTGTGTTGTGGTTTAACAACAGCCAGCAACTAAAGCACCATCCAGCCACTTGCTCACTCGGTGGGATGGGGGAGAGAATCAGAAGGGTAAAAGTGAGAAAACTCGTGGGTTGAGATGAAGACAGTTTAATAAGTAAAGTAAAAGCTGTGCATGCAAGCAAAGCAAAACAAGGAATTCATCCCCTACTTCCCATGGGCAGGCAGGCATTCAGCCATCCCCAGGAAAGCAGGGCTCCATCACGCATAACAGTGACTTGGGAAGACAAATGCCATCACTCCCAACGTCCCCACTTCTTTCCCCTTCCTCGAGCTTTATATGCTGAGCATGATGTCATATGGTTTGGAATATCCCTGGGGTCAGTTGGGATCAGCTGTTCCAGCTCTGCCCCCTCCCAGCTTCTTGTGCCCCCCCAGCCTCCTCGCTGGTGGTGCGAAGCAGAAAAGGCCTCGACTCTGTGTAAGCATGGCTCCACAGGAATGAAAACATCCCTGTGTTATCAGCACTGTTTCCAGCACAAACCCAAAACCTAGCCCCATACTAGCTACTATGGAGAAAATCAACTCTATCCCAGTCAAGCCCAGCACAGATTGCATATAAAAAGTTCATTCACCTTGCAGTAATGGAACAAATAATAGTTTTTACTTATTATTTTGCTAAGTCTAAATCCCCAGTCTTGCCACAGAATAGGCTTTTTCATTTGTTTTTCACTTCTTAAGGATGCCTGCATAATTCTGAAAAGTTTTTAGATTTTTGCTTACAGTCTGCATTTTTGTTTTATTAACTAATTTAAGTTCTGCTCCACATTCTAAGGAAACTACGTGCAAGAAAGTACCTGGACTCTGTTACAAGTGGCATATAGTGAGATAAAACTATTTTCATTGTACTTACCCTTTAATTAAGCAAAGGTTGGGGAAAAAAAAGTTTAAAGTTCAGACTGAAGGTGGAAGTTTTGTGAAAAATTGAGCCTGTGAATTGTATAAATAAAAAATACTTTAAAGCATTTTACAAAACTTAGAACATATTTTCCCTTTTCTAAGCAGAGTACATTTTTTTTGCTTAGTTCACAACAAATGTTAAGGCAGTGTTGAAGGCAACAAAGAAGAAATATTCTAATCCAGGAAATAAAAGAACTTCAGCGTGTTGTTGATATAGATGTAGCCTCGAGTTACAGTTTTATTCAAATGGACATTATTTACACCTCTCTCCTGTCCTACCCTGAAGATGTTAATGCAGATCTCTGTGACCATGGCACTCTCACTGTAAAAAAACCTGGTCAGCAGATGCTTGATAAATTTATAATCTACCTATGCAGTCTTTAAAACAAAACCAGGATAGACTTAACAGAAGAAGGGCAATGAGAGTGTTCTGGATATTTTTTTCTAGAAAATACAGTATATTTTGATTTTCATCCCTAGTTTGTTAAACCTAAGTGATTTTAATGAAAGATCAATTTTTTTTTTCCACTTCAGATCATTCATTCAAAATTCAAGATCAAGTAAAACAGGAAAACTAGCTTTGAGGCTTCATAATCTCATTATTATTTTGAAAATGACAAAGAAAGTTGAAAATGAATCTAAGGTATAGGCTTAGAATGCTGTCCTGGCCCGAAATTGCAGAGCATTGCTTTACCTTCACACCTGATCCTGCAAGTAATAATTCTATGCAAGAAATTTAATACTAATGGGAAAAGCCCTAAGGTTTCAGTAAGTAAGAATAAGGATCAGACCCCTCATTTAAATGCTCAGAGAGTATCAAAGAACAATTAGCAATCAAGATGAATAACAGAATAAGTGAAAAATAAAAATCAATATGCTAAAATCCTTTCTTTAGAGAGTCTCAGTCCCTGGGATGATGACCTTCAAGGCTGGGTTGGACTTGTTTCCACCTTTCACTAGAAATGCTCTTGCTCTGTTTATTCCCATCAAGACACAACACATACAAGCTCCAAATCATTCAGCCTGCTCCACTTGCACAGCATTGCCACGTGCAAAGTCTCAGATCACACACATTTTCTCAACATCATACAGAGCCCATGGTGGGAGTCCTTTGTTCAACACATTGCAACAGACAAACAAGGAGATTCATTAATCCCAGGAAACATTGAAGTACTGTAGGACTGTTTCTGTAAGTTTGCTCACCACTCAGTATGGAGAGCAGGCAGTCTTTCAATATCCCTTGCTTGCTAAGGCCCCCACACCGATCTTGCCAACTTTCAACCCACCTCATTTTTCCATAAATGTTGTAGTGCACTCCTCACCTAACTTCGCACAATGTAACAAACACTGAAATTACATGGTCAAGATAAGACGGCTCAGGCTAGCCAAATATCTGACTGCTCAGAGCTCACTCTTCATTAACACTTCCAACTCATACACAGAAACTCAGAGGTTTCTCTCCATAATAATTTTATCTAGAACTAGACACCAGAACCACAGCAGTTCTTTTTCAAACAGAACACAAATAAGAAGGTCTGCTAGGTTTGGTTTTTTTTTTAACCAAAACAAAAATGGCTGCAGCACTTGGTTTGCTGATACAAATCCCAAGTTCCAGTCTCTCCAAAGCCTCTGACAGCCACATTACAGAATCCATTGCATCTTCAGCACTAGTACTCCACAGATTTGAAAAGGATTATTTTAAATCTTGTAAAAGCATTGAAGTCACAATAATATAGGCATTTTGCTAGTGAAAGTAACATAAAATCTTAAGAAAACAATGCACAGGTTTAAAAAAAAAAATCTAAGTTTTTTATAGCCAATGATGTTTTAAATATTCCAACAAAGAAATTGATTTGGGTTTGTTCAGTTTGGGTTAGGTTGGGTTTTTTGGTGTTTTTCTTTTTCTTTCTTCCAAAATGTTTGCTTTGTTGTTTCAGGGTTTTTTTTCACCTTTGGAAAAATAAAAAATTTCATTTGAAATAAAAATTTCTAATGAGCATTAAATGTTTGCTGAAAGATAAGTCATTAAAAAGAAATTCAAATAGAAATTGATCTTAAACCAGCAAGGAATTAAACACTTCCTTTATGTAACATATAGATATGTTTTTAATGAGGATACTGGATTACTCATGTGTGAAATCATTGTGGATCAAGACTGTAGTGAATTCCTAAATAAACAAAGTAACAAGATTAGAAAAAAGAGCTTTACAACTGTAAAGAAACTGTCTGAATTTTACAAAATATGTTGGGGACTGATCTAGTTATGCTAAAGCAAGAGTTCTAAAACACTTAATTATTTTAGAAAGAAAGTATTCGAAGGTGGCCAAGGTGGGCAAGAACACCCATCCACGATCAACCAGAATCCAGATATTGTATCATTTCAGTGCCATACAACAGAAAAGGCTTATAGGTGACATTAAACCTTATTACAATTTTCCTCATTCTACTGGTAATTTTCATTAATATGAAAAATAAAAAGGCACATTACTATGACAGTGACATGATGTGAGCAATTTTATTGAAGTAGAAAGCTAAGAATGATAATATGCAATAATTATTTTATTGATGCACAGGAAATGAATTATTCATAGTTACAAAGTATCTGTGGATAATTCTAATTACCTGCTTTTAAAGTATATGAGATCCACAGAAAATACATTAACAACTTTGATTGAACACCTGCTATCCAGTGGAAGATAACAAGCACCAGATTCAAAACTTTTCTGACATTGAAGTCAATGGCATTGGATCTTCCAAGTGTGTATTACTAAAAGATCATAGATAATTTAGTTCTATTCTGCGTTTCAGTGGCCTCTGATAACTTTTGATATAACCAGAAAAACAGTAATAGCTTCAGTTCATGTCTTGTTTCATATTTTTAGTTCATGGCTTTTTTTTTATCTTTTTTTTTTTTTTTTTTTTTTTTTTAGCTAATGCAAGGTTATTAATGAAATCAAAGTCTGTATGAAGAATGTCCTTTGTGATAAACTTACTGTCTAAATGTTTTAATCTACAGAATTCTTAATGCTAGCATATAGTGTCACATATTCTGATTCTAGATGTTGAAGTAACTTGCTAATTGTTTGGTGCATCTGGTCTCCAGTAGTGCAGTTTTTGGTATGTGATTAGGCAAACTTAAAAATTTTGAATTCCTGAAGTACAAATTCTGTCACTTTGAGCATTACCTTTAGACTAAGAAAAATCCAGTATTTCTACTATCAGTTGCTCAACTAGAAGCTAAGTGTAACAGGGAAGAGAGTAAACTTCAGTATAAACTTCAGTAAGATAAAGCACTTAAAGGTAAGGTGGAATTCTTCATATCACTTGCCATAAAGTCCTTTCTGAAAGTGTTCTACACCATCAATCCTGTTGTTACTTATCATGCTTTTAAAACAGACAGAAAGCTCACAGACTATTTCACTATCCTCTGCAAAAACCAAGAAATCTACGGAATCAGGCGCAGACAACAAATTTTAACTGAATCACTACTTCTTCAAAGCAGTAGCAGTACTTTTTTAACAAAAAGACCCCTTCTTTTATGTTTTGCAAGACCAAGTATGGACTGTGCAACATATTTCGGAAAAATGCCTAAGAATGCTTTATTAGTTATCTGGACATAGACTGGTCTGACTTAAAGAGTAGGTAATTACCTGTGGCTTTGGAGTTAATCAAGTTAATTACAGAAGCATGGAACTCTATACAATACTGTAATTTATAGATTCCTACTCTATACATTCTGTTGAACTACAACACATACTCTAGAAGACACCATATAATCTTTCCCCCACCATCCTCCTATAAAACCATTTATTTCCTGGGTATTCTACACCTTTCAGTACAGTACTCCACACTAAATAAAATACCAATTCATAAATTCTCTGAAAAAATGAAATACACTGGGCATTTGGTAAGTTAGGCTATGCAGTACTTGCTGTTCATACAGTGTGTTTGGTCTCTTCTAACCCAAACAGTTTTCGTTTTACAAGCAATCATTCCATTGTTAGCTTTATTTTGTCTGACTAAATGTTGACTTTGCTTGTGAAACTACTTATAAATGTGTTTGCTAGGGCAGATGTAATAGCTCAAAATAAAGGAAATGTCAAGAGAAACTAAAGTGTTGGAACTGAAGGTCAGCTAATTTTTACTGTGTACATTTGTTAGGTTCAATAATTATTTATCCTTTTTCATTTACTTAAATGTTTAATCAAGCAGATGTAACGGAATTATGAAACAAGAGCAAATACATCACAATCATTTTGCTACAGACTTAATAAAATTGGAATGGCAGATTTGGTTGGTTTGAATTATTCCAAATCAATCTGGTGTTTGCAACTGCTAGTGCCATTCTTAAAAAATTTCTGTAGGTCTTCTGCTACTTGGCAGCAGTAGCTCAAGCTTCCCCCTAGTTATGATGATGCAAGGCATGGAAAAGCAGCTGAAGAGGTAGAAAGATGGTTCCACTTTTATACCTAGTTCTGTTTTCCAGCTGCCACATAAAGGTGTGCGCTAGTGTGAAGTGTGATGGAAGGGATTTTTGTACAGTAATCATTTGTCTATAAGAAACAGAGTAAGAGCATTATATGTCCTTAAGACCATCAAATGGCCATCCAGATATGATTTTGTCACTGCCCATCACACTGTTGGATTTTAGCCAATGTCCAATAGTTCTAAGATTACTCATGTTATTATCAACCTATAAAAGTGCCATCTTCTACTATTTTCTGACAACACTGGTTTTTAAGAAGATATTGATAAAAACACCACTTACTAGAGAACAGTTTCTTTATACTGTTGTTACTTATCATGCTTTTAAAACAGACAGAAAGCTCACAGACTATTTCACTATCCTCTGCAAAAACCAAGAAATCTACGGAATCAGGCGCAGACAACAAATTTTAACTGAATCACTACTTCTTCAAAGCAGTAGCAGTACTTTTTTTAACAAAAAGACCCCTTCTTTTATGTTTTGCAAGACCAAGTATGGACTGTGCAACATATTTCGGAAAAATGCCTAAGAATGCTTTATTAGTTATCTGGACATAGACTGGTCTGACTTAAAGAGTAGGTAATTACCTGTGGCTTTGGAGTTAATCAAGTTAATTACAGAAGCATGGAACTCTATACAATACTGTAATTTATAGATTCCTACTCTATACATTCTGTTGAACTACAACACATACTCTAGAAGACACCATATAATCTTTCCCCCACCATCCTCCTATAAAACCATTTATTTCCTGGGTATTCTACACCTTTCAGTACAGTACTCCACACTAAATAAAATACCAATTCATAAATTCTCTGAAAAAATGAAATACACTGGGCATTTGGTAAGTTAGGCTATGCAGTACTTGCTGTTCATACAGTGTGTTTGGTCTCTTCTAACCCAAACAGTTTTCGTTTTACAAGCAATCATTCCATTGTTAGCTTTATTTTGTCTGACTAAATGTTGACTTTGCTTGTGAAACTACTTATAAATGTGTTTGCTAGGGCAGATGTAATAGCTCAAAATAAAGGAAATGTCAAGAGAAACTAAAGTGTTGGAACTGAAGGTCAGCTAATTTTTACTGTGTACATTTGTTAGGTTCAATAATTATTTATCCTTTTTCATTTACTTAAATGTTTAATCAAGCAGATGTAACGGAATTATGAAACAAGAGCAAATACATCACAATCATTTTGCTACAGACTTAATAAAATTGGAATGGCAGATTTGGTTGGTTTGAATTATTCCAAATCAATCTGGTGTTTGCAACTGCTAGTGCCATTCTTAAAAAATTTCTGTAGGTCTTCTGCTACTTGGCAGCAGTAGCTCAAGCTTCCCCCTAGTTATGATGATGCAAGGCATGGAAAAGCAGCTGAAGAGGTAGAAAGATGGTTCCACTTTTATACCTAGTTCTGTTTTCCAGCTGCCACATAAAGGTGTGCGCTAGTGTGAAGTGTGATGGAAGGGATTTTTGTACAGTAATCATTTGTCTATAAGAAACAGAGTAAGAGCATTATATGTCCTTAAGACCATCAAATGGCCATCCAGATATGATTTTGTCACTGCCCATCACACTGTTGGATTTTAGCCAATGTCCAATAGTTCTAAGATTACTCATGTTATTATCAACCTATAAAAGTGCCATCTTCTACTATTTTCTGACAACACTGGTTTTTAAGAAGATATTGATAAAAACACCACTTACTAGAGAACAGTTTCTTTATATTTTACTAAATGTAAAAGTTAAAAGGGATTCCCAGTTTTACCTAATGCAGACAGTTAGATACTCCCCTTCTCCATAACAACAGCTGTACCAAAAGCACGCACCAGTCTTCAAACAATTCTTAAAATACCAGACATATTTGTGCTGAGAGGGGGCCAGACAGTAGAGAAAGAGCAACATTAAAAGATGTTAACAACCTTCCTGACAATAAGTAATGATGGAGCATTAAAGCATATAAGAATAACAAATCTTTACTGGATTTGTGCAAGCCATAAGCTGTGTTAGTACAGAGCCTGCTGCAAGATGAGGAGTTAATTTGTTGGTTCAGCATGGATTTTAAAAAAACAAGCAGCAATGTGTTTATTACTGATAATCAGTAATACATCTGGAGAAGACCACTGGTACATTTGATGAACTAAAAGATGAAGGGAAAGCATACCTTCGCACATCAGGGCTGAAAGTTACTAACAGTTCACTCAGCTGCTTAAGATAACATTCTGCATTTTGGAATATGAGAGAATTCACTACCCTACACAGGTGAAATTCCTTGCAAAGACATGCAAAACCAAACTTACACATACACAGAGCAAAGTATTTAAAGAGAGAGAGAAATTGCATTGCTAAAAGAATTACAACTTTCTTTGGGTCATAATCGAAAATACATACATAACCAAGTGAGATGGATAGAGGGAACTGTGGGCTCTACTAATAAAATGGGTTGTGATTTTTGGTTTACTTTACATAAGCAAAAGGAAATTAAATCACAGAAAGTATAGAGCTTAGATATGCCAATTAATCTTTACAAGTTATTTGCTTAGGATAACCCACACCTTGGTGTAACTCACTGAAAATTATATATAAACAGCATAAAATGTGAGAGAAATATAATACAGCCATCTACTACAGAACTTTTTAGTTGGTTGTTGGCTCTAAACTGTATTTCTAAATCCACTATCTTCCATAAAATTCTCACAGTACAGTTAATCTAAAAATATAAACATTTACTCATTTATGAGCTTCAGAATCAAACAAGTTTCCAATTGTAATATATGAACATTACAGAGGAAGCAGCACGTCTAGAAATGACTGATCAAAGCAACAGGAAAAGAGCACAGCCTGCCCTTGAATTCACATTCAAATCCTTTGCTTGCCTTTAGAAAAGATAACACGTGTAAGATGTAAGGTACAGTGAATATAGTTTTTGCAGTTTCCATCTAACTCATCCACGTTTTGATTTGCACAAATCTGCTTATTTATTATTAAAAATGATGACTTATTTTCAAAGGCTTTACAGCTAAAATGAGAACAGAAACTAAGGTATAGCTTTGCTGGGAAATTAACACCTATATCACTTTCTGTCTGTGAATGAAAAATAAAGTCGTAGCTGAAACGTAATTGTTCAGAAAATATGAAGCAAATTCATATGGCAAAGTCCAAAGGAAGTGGTTGTGTACTTGTGAAATGGCAAAGATATCCTCAGTAAGGTAAATCATTGTTTTAGAAAAATGAATGTTCTATATGAATGGACCTGCTAGTTGGAGAACTAATGAACAGCTATTATTATAAGACATTTTAACTATTAGCAGATTGGTCATTCAAGGTTTAATATTTAGTATTACACCAGCACATCCTCTAATAACAGTGAAGCTGTTCAGCCTTTACTGGAGCATTCTAAAAATGGCACGATAATCTCTTAGGGGAAAAAGTTATCTACTGGAATTGCAAAACAATTCCTCCTCAGCTTAAATCCTGGAAAAACACAAACAGAACCAGAATTACAACATTTACTGTTCCATGAAGCTGAATTAAGAGCTATACTGTTAATGTGTTCCTTACAATATTTAGGCTTTAAGTAAGAGTTCAAAGACAGTAAAATAGAACAACGCTAACAAATAGACACTCTTCTGACCATAGGTTTCCATGAAACGTGCCATCATGTGGAAAAAAGGCCAGCATGAACTATTTATTGTAACTATTGCCATTTTTGAAGAGTCCAGAGTTTGATATGAGCTTTGTCATACCATGACAGAAATATTGCTTCATTATTGGCTAATGTACATTTTCTTTTGGCTTATACCAGACAGAACTTTCTGTATTCTTGGAGTAGAAATTTATTTTCCTATAAAAACACAGTTACTGTAATTAAAAAACCCAAAACATTCTAGCCATTAGGACAACATGAAAAAGCTGATCACCCAAAGGTAAATGTATGTATCTAACACATTATTTATTATTGATCAAATTCACTCTTACTATTTATTTGTATGAGACTGTTTCATATATATGACCGTGTGCCTTTCAATGCAGTGTGCTCAATTAGTATGAATTGCTAAAAGTCATTCTCTCTGTGACATCCCTGTAAACTCCTTTATTCATATAGTAGCTTAGTGTTCTTGAACATGAAACACATTTTTTTAATTGAGAGAAGTAAGTACCAAACAGGTAACTCTAACTTGCCAAGTCACCTTTGTACAAACAATACATAAAAAACATCTTTCTACATAACAGATTCACTTCAGAGGGTATTAATAGAGTCATGGTAGGATTCAGATTCATTTCTTTTTTAAAAAAGGTCATTTTTAGGCTAGAGAAAATTAGCTGCACATTGTTTTCTGAAGGTTCACGTCTGTGTTAAATGTAGCCAAAAGAGAAGCTGATAAAGGAAAGAGCAAGGAAGCATCTAATACGGTCTGAACAACCACTGAGAAGGAGCAAAGTCTACAGAGACCTTTTTAGTTAATCAAAATAGAATTTGAACTACAGGCAAGAACTGCTGCATTCAGGGAACCAGAACTTCATATATGTCCTAGAAACAAACAGTACTGCAACAAAACGAGAAAACCCTATGCCTCACAAGAGAAATATAATGCAGAACCCTGAATTTGGCATTCTACTTCAGTGACCAAATGTGACAAAGCATTTGGCACCTAACTAGACCAAAAAAATCCAGAACCATAGCTTCTTTTATGATTAGACACCTTAATAATTACCTTAAATATTCATATTAAAATCTCCTACTAAAAAAAGGTATCTTATCACCTACCACTGATGAAAATTGTGAGCCAATAGCTTCTACAGAAAGTTTCTGATTAATTGACTGACATCAGATAGGCCTTTCCAGGTAAGATTAATGCTCCTTTCACAATGTCTCACCTCTAGGTAAATAAAACTAGCCAGTGAATCAACACACCATCTAGACTGGAAAAACCTGTCTACAAAAGAAATTACTACATTTTTGATGAATGTTAGTTTTAGAAAAGGTTTTCAATTTCCCAGATTTATATATAACAGGAAATCCCCCAATATTCTTAATGCATTTTCCTTGTTATGTTAAAGGATGTGAATTACATACGTGGTAACGCTTCCCTTTCTCCACATGCTGCTCTTTTATGTATACTCTCCAAGGTACAAGTTGAAATTAAAATCTTACTTTAAAAAATGCAATCCTTAACAAGCTCCAGGTTTTATTTATGTTATATATGTATTTTACATACACGTGTATATGTATATGGACATTAAAATATCTGAAAGGGGAATAGAAGTGTGTTTTTCAAAATTGGAACTCTGTTTCATTCTGATGAATGCATGGTTACCTTAATTTTGGGAATTAACTTAGGAAAATCCAATTTATATAAGCAGATTTAGAATCCTTTTATGCAATTTCCTGCCCCGTAGGTTTTTTTTGATGTCTGTCCCTTTTGCTAGAAGCACTACCAATTACTGTTTTCTGAAAATATTTGAAAGGGGTAATATTATCAAATGCATAGAAGGTAAAAACATATTATTTTAAATGAAATGAAATTTATTTACACAAAATGACGAGAGTCTCTAAACCCCTTCTTGAAGATCAGCATCAGGTCAACTTTTGACCATGGCTGTAGTTGCTGCTGCTTTTCAAAATATGGGTTCCTATGAAAGCAGAAATAGACAATATAACTCTAAATACCTGTACATTTTTCGTGTATAATACATGCCTGAGGTTGGGCTTCCCATTTCAGATATCAGGTTTTTTATACATATTAAATCATTCCAAAGACTACCACCTCTTACACAGGGACTAGAGAAAACAAACATGTTAAATCAGAAAAGAGCAAGAATTTATTTGAGTAAGTGGTGTAACTGATCTGTATTGTCATCAGCCCTCTGAGTGTCAGTGCAACACTTTTCACATCACCACCTCTCCCATTTGGCTTCCACACTACACATACGCAACAGCACGGATAAAGCTCACGCAGCAGACATCTGAAAATTCATTCACAATAGTAAGCCTATCTACTCCACACAAAACACTCCAGCAAAACCTGATGATACCTGGGACAGCTTACTGGCCAAAAGCAGCTTTAAATCAAGCACTGGTAGGTCATAATGGTGAAAAGAAGAGCAGTTGTTAGGAAGAAATCCCATTTTTCCCTATGCAGTTTATGGCATCGTCACCCAAATCATGGGGGTGAGGGGCATATGACACTTTCAAAAGTTACAGCAGCTCACTTCCTACAACTTTTCCAGACAGTTTCCAAACAAATATCAATAATACCAATTAACTTTATGCTCACATCCCTGCTCTTGCTTTCACAAATCCCCTCTATTTTTGGTATGGGTTCCTACAAAGAAGGTAGTAATAAGATGTCTTCCCCTTTCAGAACCCCAGTTATCAAGTAAAAAGACCCCATATTTTTCAGAATCCATATATTTGTATTCTAAAATAGCCAAAATTACTTATTTGTAATTGTGTTTGCCATATAAAACTAGGGTCACTTTGAAAGAAGAATTTATAGCCCTTGTGAGCAAAGCCATTGGAAAATGTCATATCATAATCATGATAAATTATTTTGTTTAAAAGATGATACTGAGAATTATTACTAGTCCGGTAGTTCTATATCTAGCAATACTTCATTTCTTTCAGTAACAATTATAAGAGAAATTGAAAAAGCATAGAGCATTTCTTTATTTTCTGCATACAGCTCAAGAATCTGTATTTATCAAGATTATATTTTGTATTCAGATAGTTTTAATATTTTTATAGTATTTGTGACACCATGACAATATCAATATACCCATTAAGAAAATAAAGAAATGAATGGCCATATGCATACACCTTTCTTATATACTTTCCTAGATTACAGCTTTTCGTTATAGAAAATCATTAATATCAATCTTAAAAATCAGTAGACAGCTTATCAATTTTCTCACTGAATTTCATTCAATTTTAGTAATTTTCAACTAAATCTCAATTAAACCCAATTTCTTCCCATTAATTTAATTACTTCTGATCTCTATCAATAGCCTTTGTTAATTTCAATTACTTTCAATAAACCTTCAATTAAATCCTTTTACCTCTAATTCATCCGATTCTAACTCATCCGATAGCTTTAAAACCAATGCTACAGATACAATGTCTGACAGATTTTTCACTTGAAACATCATATATTTAAACTTATAGAAAAAGTAATACAAAGTATATATATATATTGCAGAAATTAATGAAATAGAAGGTTTATATAAATCTGAAATTTTCCAATAGCCTCTGGAATTTAACTGTGAATACTCTGATAAAACAGTGAAAACTCTTAGCTCTTCCATCTATTTATAGACATGTAGGCATCAATGGTTTTCCAGGCTATCTTCTTCCGATACAAAAGTCTCCTCAAAGACACTTCAACAGACTGTATTTACAGATCCGTGTTGAGAAAGAAACATGACTGGGGGTTGAGAGAAGAGTGAATGTAACAACTATTTTGGGACTAAGTAAACATTACACCTCTCCATTTCTGCTTCTGCGATAAAAAAGCATACTACACAGCCTCCACTCTAGTGGTACTTACCTATCAATAGCGATCATAGCCTGGTAAATTTTTGACTTCAAACTACCAGATTGCAGAATTCAGAGCAGAGGTATATACACAGTCTACTGTGGGTCTGCAGGAGAGACATAGGGAGCAAGCACACACTTCCAGGGAAGCACTGCTGTTCTGTTCTGAGTCAACAGTGAATGACGATACGAACCCCTTTAATTTGCAACAGGTCATTATGCTTTCCCAAGTTCAGTTCAAATATTTATTCCCTCATTAGCTAGAATTTCATCTATGAAGCACAAGACAGAATTAAAAAACTCTTAATGATGATCATCAACTCAGTCCCTTCAAAAACAGTTTTCACAGCTAGGTGAGTGTTGTGGGTGGGTGCTTCTGATCCTTCCATTCTTTCTCTATACCTAACTATCGAGGCTAAAGCTTTCTGAAGAAGGAAGTTGACCAAGTACAGTCTGCTTTGTCTTAACTCCAGAACCTGCGCAAAACCTTAGCTTCTCAAACCAAGACCATTATCGTACACCCATTAGACAACAGTCTGCTATTTAGCTAAGCACCAACTTCACAAAGGTGAGGCATATTCCACAGTGGAGGCATGTCCTTCCCACTAGAGCAGCCAGGTTGCAATTCAAGTGAGAATATCAATATTACCATCTCCTGTAGCTTACGTTCCCTGGTTTCACCAGACAGTGAATCTTAACTACTGAATCTTACAGAGTTCCATGAAAACAACCCTACTGCATCAGAAAAGATACTGTTTCTTAGTAAATGTTGCAGAAAGCCCTCATGAAGGTGGTTTATCCCCCTTGAGTCATTGAGGAAAATATATACACACATCTGTAAAAAACAAAGTCCACATCCACAATTGTGTTTTTCTTTAAGGAAATACACTTTGAGTACCTATATTTCCTTTGTCTATGTCAAGCCTGCCTCCCAATCCAAGTATTTCTTTTCAATGTCTGAAAAAGCCTTCCAGACGTTTTATAGAAATATACTAAATGCTGATAAAAAGTTAATATTTCTAGTATAGAGCAATAATTGAAAAATAAACACACTGAACTTCTAGAAAAAGGTCTTCATTTTCAAATAAAATGTGTATGTTTTAAGGATATTCCTGTAATAATCCTCCTGATTTCCCCTCATTAAAGAGCATTCAGTAAGCACTCTCAGTGCTCAGAGTTGCTGATAATTAGACCATGAGGGATTCTTTCCACAGCGGTTTGGATCAGGACCTGAGTGCCCTAAGGCCAAAAACTCCATCTTGTTGAATGGAGGCAAGTGAAACCAAGCTTGTCTGGTTTTGTTTCTTTAAACAATTTTTAAGGCTTCCTTTGTTCAACACAAGATTTGGTTTTGGTTTCTTTCAACCTCTCAGGGGTTTAATATAGAATGATAACCTGACTCAAAGCATTCTGAACCAGGAAAAAAAAAAAAAAAAGAAACAAGAAAAAAAGAAATGTAATCAATAGAGTACTTTACTTTCTTCACTCTACAGATTTTCCTCAGTTAAACTAAAAAGGGAAAAAAAGAATAAAACACCGAAAAAGCAAACCAACAAAAAAACCTGGACAGAAAACATTCCTCAGACTTTTAGAATATTTTTGTATAGTATTCAGCTTGTTTCTCCACTATAGATTCAAATAGGACTTTCCCCAGGCAGTTATTTGCAGTTTAGTTTATGAAACTTTTATTACCTAGCTTGAAGTTTATAAAAAAATAAATCAGATTTCTGAAACTAAACTGAAACTTTAACCATTTGCCAGTTAACCCCACTGCTGTATGATGATCTTCTGAAGTAGGCACAAGTAAATTTTTATCTTCAGTAACCTATAGCTGATAAACTGTAATTTTGCAAACGTATTTTTGTATTTTAAATTTTCACTGAGAAGTAGAGAAGGGATACATGAACTAGACTTTTCGAAATCTCACTTAATAATCACTAATCTGCAGAAGAAACTTCCTGAATGCTGAGGTATAGTTGAAAAATGTAAAAAATAAGTGGGTTAAACTCATAACAATTGAAGGCCCAAAATTCCCTTAAAAGCCCACCTGAAAGCCTTCAATGCATGGCAGATAATAAATAAATAAATGAATAAATAATTTCCCACCTTCACTACCAGACACAGGCTTGAAATAGAGTTCAGGTTTAAATGAGATGCAACTTCAAAATGGAACATTTTTATAAAATTAGCATCTCTCACAAGCTATTTGGCACAGGAATCACATATGCCAAGGATATAAAAAAAGTACAAAGAATCCATCCCGTATGTACTGACATATGAAACAGCCGTTACAGTTGATCTCTACTGACAATCAAACATTAGTGTCTTTAGGCCACTGCTTTTCAACAGCTGATCAATGAATGATTTTTTTTTTTTTTTAAGTCTTTAACTTTACAAGGAACTTAATTAAAAATAATTTGATTGGTTTTAAAAGTTAAAATGCAGTTTTACACTTACACCGTCTTTAACAGCCATACAGTGTTTTCTTCATCTACAGGGCACTAAGCTTAACAGAGGACTTCAAATTCTAGTGTCTCTCTCTCTTTTTTTCTCTCCCTTTTCCTCATTGTCCAATCCTCATAACAACAACACAGCAATTACTTGTTCTGTCCCCACTGCAATGTACTTCAGATTTTGTCTGCATTTCCACTTAAACATTGCATTATTCCTTCATGCCCTACTTTGAGGTTTCTAAGTAGCTTGAAAGTGTCTTCCAAATAGAAATATCTTTGTGTAAACATGTCTATTTCTGAATTTTTATAATTAACAAGGTAATATTGTAGGCAACTAGCAGAGAACATATCTTGTAATTAAAACCAATTCTTTTGCACGTTACTTCTAAACAGAGTATCTTAGCACCTCTGTATCCTCTTCATCTATTAAAACATAATTTTATTCTGTGACCATCATAGTATTTACCTGGTTTACAGTGTGTGAAAGTATTTTCAACTTCATATATGGGTGTTTAAGCCACTTTCATTTTTCCAAATGTTGTTAGCTCTAAAATAAATACTAAACAAAACACAGCTGAATTTTAGCAGGTATGTTGAAGATAAGGCTCTATTTAAGGAAAAATGTCTTTCTGCTAATCATGTATCATTCTACCTTCTCAACAGTGTAACTCCGGTCTCTTCAGAATACTTGTCAAGGCATACAAAAAGCTGTAGGTTTACATATGCCTAGAATTGTCAGGGCAGTGGGTAGAAACACAAGCTTGATACCCCCAGAAGTCATCTTTGTGCCTGATAACTGAACAGTTCAAATATTTTCCATTACCAGAAAAAATGAATTCATATTGATCTTCATCCTCTCTAGAGCATCCTTTGGAAAAATGATATATATGTATAGATGAGGCACTGTTCACTTCAGTACCATAACGATTGGTTTCTAGTGAAAAATGAGGACAGCAACTCATTATACAGTACACATGGGGCAATGTCTTTGTTTCCTTTTCATTTCTTTTTTTTGCCAGAGTAAATGTTCTTATTTAAAACTTCATCACCAAAACTGCCTGTACCTAAATTACAGCATAAGGAGGCTTCACTGAGTTCAGACACACATTCCTTAAAAAAAAACCAAACAAAAAAAAAAAAAAAAAAAAAAACCAACCCACCACCACCAAAAAAAAAAAAAAACCCCAAACCAAAAAGCAGGGAGGGAGAAGAGGAGAATAAAGAGACAGTGCACATTCAATGCTACTGCTACTATACATAGTATAAATCACTAGCATGGATGATAATCTATTATATTTTCTCTATAATCATTGCATCATGTACTCCAGAAATACTGATGAAAGAATCTAAATTATCTCAATAAGGTAATCAGATAGGGTTTTCCAGTTAAAGAAATAACCTAACAATAACAACAAAAAAAAAACCCCAAAACAGAACCCCAGAAGTTCAGAGAGAATAAAAAAAGCACATCATTTTCTACCAAGCTCTTCCTTACTGGTACTCCAAATTAAGCATACAAAATATGAAATGTCCTCAAAAAGTCCCAGAGCAGCGTGGGGCTCAGCAGTAATACAAGCCAGAGAGCACACCTGTAAGCATGGGGGTTTCTCCCATGCTCGCTCAGGATATGTCTGCATTGGAAACTACAGCAGATGCACAAGTACTTGAAAGAGTTCTACCAACTAGCTCGGGTACTGGCAGTCTAGATGGTTGCCTAAGTTTATGGACCTACTAATTTAACTTGCTTCAGAGCTTTGCGTTACCATGCCTAAACTAGTAATATGACTACAAAAAGTTGAAACTAGCGTATCTGTTCCATGCATTCTTTTTCAGATTAGAAAAATCCATTGTTGCCTTGAAAGTAGCTTTACTACAAATGGAAGTATGTTTTACATCCTATTGCCTGTTAATTTCTACATCAAAAATAATCAGGTTCTCAAATATTCCCATTCAGCTCAAAAAAACCCACCCCAAAACCAAACCAAAAAAAAACCAAACAAAACCAACCAAAATCCTGATATAATGGGGGAAAGACTTAAAAAAACAAACACCAGTTGCCAGCTACTATTTTAGGTGTGAAAAAAGAACACACAAAACAGTTTTGAAAACAGTTTTCAACTACTGAAAAGTTTGTGCTCAGAAACCAGTTACGAATGTTCATTTAGAGATTTATTTATTCATTATTTAAATATTCATTTAGATATTAGATATTTAGCCATTTCTGCAAAAAGAAGGGCCCCCCTTTTTAAAACATGACTGTTACTAAACAAACAAGAAATTCCAAAACAGTCTAGTGAACTCTTAGGTATCCCGTTATTTATAAAGGAGAATCTCAATGGAAGTCACATGGGAAAGATACTCATTTGCTAGTAAATGCCAGTCACAGGGCCTCAACTGAAAAGTCTTAGTTCTTTGATTTTGCACAACAGAACTGTACTATCAGCAGCATTTTTTTCCATGGATATTTACAGAAGCACAAAAGTACTCAACAAAAAGACAGTATGTGGCATAACTTGTTAGGTCATGTGGAGCTTTAAAGAAACCAAGATCCTGAAAAAAAACCAGGATTTGTAAGCTCTGGCTAGCCATCAAGCGCTCCATCAGGCCGACCTCACTACGTTAACATTCCCTAGTATCAAGAAGGTCTCTTCCTGCACCAAGGACAGAAAGCAGCCAAGCAAATGCTGACTGCAATCTCCACAAAGCAAACAAGTGAGAGATAGGGGCCAAAAGCATTCATATCTGTTTATGCATGTATGCCGTTTGAGGGTTAATACTGAAATGTGGGATATTCTCTCCATGGCAGAAAATTCAAAGACTGAGCACAATTTCCTCATCTTAATGAAATGTGGAAGATCTTACCACCTGCAAGTTTAAAGGCCAGTAATTAATTATCTTTATGAGAGGAAGAAAACTTGTGAAGAAATTGAAGAGAGACAAAACAGTAGGAAAATCAACACCAAAAAAAAAAATAAATTAATGAGCCACAAGACCTCTTTTTCTTTCTACAAAATCTCTGCATCCAAATGGAGACAGTGTCACAAAGTTGTCTCGTAAAGAAAGGGTTACATTTTTGCATTCCAGCCCTAAAAATTGCACCAGAGAAGCAACAACAACAGGCATTAATTTTGCCTATTATTAAACTCTTGTATAGTGACTCTTCTCCAAAGAGTCTCCATAAAGGAGATCTACTGAGAAAATATGGAGCAGTGAAAAATGAAAATGCTTCTAAGCAATTAGCCATACACCAAGATACTCCTTGAAGCTTTCTGCGCTTGCCTCACTTCCATATCTAAAGACAGGATTTTTGACTGGTCTGAAAAAAGAAGGAAATAAAGGTATCCCACCAGTATTTTCCCTTCTGGGCTCTTTCTAGGAACAAAAAAGCATACTATTCTTCAGCTGAACTCCTTGAAGGACTGCTCTCTGTTTTACATACAGTAAAATTTTCTCCATTCTAGATCAGCAAAGGAAGCTGCATCAAATAAAAGGATCTTCATTTACCTTGTGTAGGAAGGGATTTCTCAGGTTTATAGAAAACCAGAAAATTTCTCAAAGCTCCAATCCTACAGTCACTGCATCACTAATTTCAGAAGCGGCTAAACACTAAAAGACATCACTGTGAGTTGCAATACTGGTTGATGTTTGGCACCTTTATCTTTGGTGCCAAATTATTAAATTTTTTAATAATTTTTTTTTTTTAAAAAATAATAATTTTTTTTTAAAAAAACAAAAGCCATTTGTATTTAATCCATCCAGCAGCGGAGACCCACTAGTAATGGAAAGATAGAGTCACATCCAAACAGGCACCACTGTACTTTAAATATGCAGTAACTACAGTAGACTTTTAAAACAAAGGAGAATAATTTATGAGGAGCATATGAGGGGTTAAGAAGGTGAAAGAAATTCTGTGCAGAGAGGTCCTAGAATAAAAGCTAGAAAATGTAGCTGTGTAATCAGTAAAATGTTTTATTTGCATTGCAGTGTTTGGGTTTCTTTTCAATCACAAGCATCGAAGTCAAAGTGGAACTCTGATCATCTCAGTGCAGTTTACCAATCAGGATTATATGCCAATGTGTAATGAAGTGGAACTACATGATGTGACAAAATATGATGTGACAAGTAAAATTTAAAGGAGAACCCACTAATTTGGAACCAGTAATTGCTACAATTCAAACAGCCCCATTACTTATATACTGAATTTTCAAAGCTGGATTTGTGGCATATTTTTAACTGGATTAAGTGTCAACTTCAACGGAGCAATTAGCATTTTAAAAAAATATTTCTCATCAACAGAGTACTATTTATCACCTGGCAGGTAATAATTTCTTATTCCTACCTTTAGTACTGCTGAATATTTTCTCTCAAATAATATATTCAATCAAAAGAACACAACGTTTTATGCTAATGTAATCTTTGTACAGCTTTGCCTAAAATCTCAAGTGCTGATAATTACAAAAAAGTCTATGATGGGATTCCAGAAAACTGGCATTTTATTTATTTATTTTTATGGGGACAAACATTCAGCAAATTTGTGAACAATGTTCAATAGCACAAACTGCAAGTAATATCTTTGCAATTCTGGTATTACTAGCCTAAGTATTGGAAATAACTCTGGAAAAAAGCAGACAACACACTGCAAAGCTTCTGGAGAACTTTGCCATCTATGAACAGCACTACTTTGGAAAGGTGATACGTCAACATTTCAGCCTATCAGTTTCCCAATAAAAAAAAAAGTCCATCATGAGTCTCTTCATCTTTGTAGTTGAGACCTTAAAATTTCTGAACTAGTGTTCTTCATTACGCAGTAAACAGCTAGTTAACCTCCGCGTACAAACCACAAAAGCTACATACGTATCTCCCAGCATAATGTCAGACCACATCTGATATCACTAACAACGAACACATAATTTGTCTATCCTGGTAACAAAATGACACAAATATTCAATCCCTTTAGGATGAGAAAGCACTGAAAAATCGTAATTGTCTATTTCTTAAACAAAAGACATACCTAGTTCACAAGATGTAACAAAAACTATGGCTTCGTCTTGACAATACTTTTGGAAAGGAGCAATAGCAATGTTCATTTCACAGTTCTTAAAAACTGAGGTTTGGAAGGAGATTTTCCTTTACAAAAACGTTCCATCTTTGATAAGTATTGTTTTTATTTATAGTGCACAGCTTCTCATATCTGTTACAAATCAAGCCTGCATATTGAATCAAACAAACTCTTAATTGATCAGAATTCTACTTAAAAGCTTTCATTTAAAACCATATAATTAGGAAAGAAAAACTGCCTAGTTTTTCTTATAGATGTGTCCATTTGTAAAAATTTATAATATATTGATAGCAATTAATATACATTAGACAACTAACATAGCTAACATAGCATAACGACACACATAGCCAAATATGATGGTATGCGCAACTGGTAATCTGAAAAGCTACTAACAAAAAAAAAAGCTTTCTCTCCTATACATTACAGATATTGGTTAATTCATTATATAGTCAATTGACAACTCATGGAAATATTTAGAAGTAGCCTCACAAAAATGATAGTTAACAGACACTTTTTATACATTTTTGTCAAGTTGTTATAGCACTTTAAATTGGAAATAAGATGGCTGCAAGCCAGTTGAAAGCAGCTGGCATTTAATCATCTCCCTCCAAATGAAAATTGTAAATGGCACCTACTTCAATGGTAATGTGTATTATACATTCTGATAAAACAGGTATTTTTGTTTTTCTTTTACACCTACACACTGGTAATATACTATCCTGACCAATTCCATTCCCAAATTTTAACAAATGAAGACTGCAGTAAACACATTTTTAGGTTTTTTAACCAATACTTTGGAAGACTCATCAGATAGGGACAGCTTGTCCCTGCATGTCAAAAAAGCCGTTTTAAGAATAATATCCAAGATAAGGCATCAAAACCAAGTGTAAATTATTTTACACCTTGACCATTACTGAGTTATTAAGCAGTTTCAAGGAATATATAGCAGCATTAAGCTGGAACCTCCTCAGATCTCTGAAGTTTTGTTTATTACCACTTAATTTTCTGCTTTTACTAAGCCTTAACTTAAAGTTAATTAACTTAAAATTGGAGGTGGAGGGAAAGACAGTCAGCCTCATTTCAGCTCTGAACATAGGTTTACTTATCAAAATCATCCACTGACAGAAGATGTTTTTGGAAAGGTAACTACCAAAAGAAATGATGTGCATATGTGATTGCCCACTTATCACAGACTACTATTTCATCCTATGTAAAGCTCTGTTGTGTTTAATCAATGTTAGTAAACATTCGCACACTGTGTTTTGGGGTCACTAATACATAATTGTGATTGTGCATGTGTGCATGGAAGAGCACGTTTATGTTTCAATGCATGGGACTTAAGTACAAAGTTTTGCTAAAGGATTCCAGGTATCAGCCTATATACACAGTAAACTGCCCATTTCTGGTCATTTTTTTTTAAAACCATTTACTGCATCAGATGGTTTTCTCCCTTGAGTTTTTATAAAGGATTCAGCTACAGATCAAGCTTCTGTATTACCCAAGTACCTTCAGTGCCAATACCAACTAACTGAATAGTAAACTGACTGAAATTTCTAATCTTTACATGTGTAACTGGCTTGGAGCATTTTTAAAGCTAACAAAATACTAGAAACCCTCAACACTCACTTCAACACTACTGTACATTACCGGCTCTGTTTTGCAGAAAACTATACAATATCCTTTAATTCTTTTGGTGATGTACTAATATTATCATATATTAAAGATTTCCATGAAGTACATAATAATTTCTAATCTCGCACATCTTTAGGTTTATCATAGTCAATACCCATAATGTTTGCTTCAATATTAATTGCACAAATTTCAGGCAGGATTAAGCAGCACATAAAAATAAATAAATAAATAAAATCAGAGAAACCAGAAGGAAGATGTTTCTTAAGCTGTTTTAGCAGCTTAGAAGTAAATCATAAAATGTCAAGCCACAAAAATTGGCTCTGATAAATATGATTTTTCCTGAATTAGTTCACTAAGCTTTTATCCTTCCTGAACACTTTCAAGTCAAACCTAAATGCTGTGCTTACCTTAATATTGAACACTTATGCTACAACACATACAGAAGATGGAATAGACAAGTTATACTCAAAGTGAAAGACTGCCTGTCTTCATATAAGTAAATAAAATAAAGATGGAATAGACAAGTTATACTCAAAGACTGCCTGTCTTCATATAAGTAAATAAAATAAGAAATGTATTTGGCATTGGAAGGAAAAACAAAGTTATGAAAATAATTTTAGAGTATTTTTCTTCCATTTAGCTAAGGACTTCCACTGGATGCTATCTTCTGTTACACACTTCAAAAATTCTTCCTGTGGTGGGTTGACCCTGGCTGAATGCCAGGTGCCCACCAAAGCTGCAGGGGGACAGCCTGCCTCACCATGGTCTTCACCAGGGGCTGCAGGGGAATCTCTGCTCTGGCACCTGGAGCACCTCCTCCCCCTCCTTCCTCACTGACCTTGGCATCTGCAGGGCTCTTCCTCTCACATATTCTCAACTCCTCTCTGGCTGCAATTCCCCAGTTGTTCCTCCCCCCCTTCTTAACTATGTTATCCCAGAGGCACTACGACCCTCACTGTTGGGCTCAGCCTTGGCCCGGGGCAGGTCCATCTTGGAGCCAGCTGGCATTGGCTCTGTCAGACATGGGGGAAGCTTCTGGCAGCTTCTCACAGAAGCTGCTCCTGTAGCCCTCCCACTACCTACCTTTGCCACACAAACCCAGTACAGTATCTTAAATCTTGCAGCTACTTAGTTTCATATATTCACATTTTAACAATAATATAGTTACATCTGTTAGTAATTACACTGTCATAATTATACCATCATATTTTCAAGTGTTTAAGGTTTTAAAAATTGCAAACAAGCTGTCATTTCCTATTCCACAGGGCTCTTATTCTTTTTCCATGATCAATGATAAGTCCTGTTAATACTAAGTCATACACTACACATGGATGCATATGAACATATATAGAGTATACAAGTTAGACAATGTATCCTCAGTTGTGGACAGAATGCCCAGAAGAAGAAAATATTTAAAACCAGCAATTGTGTAAAATTGAAATTCTAAGCCTGTAAATAAAACCTTCTCAATTTTTTTTCAGCATACCACTTTCTAAAAATATGTATTTTTTTTAAAAGGCTACAATATCAATGAAACAAGTAAGACACAAATTCCAATGGGCTTTTGTATTCAACTAGACTTCTGGCTACACACCTCAAGTTTAAAGGTTCCATTTATTTCCCCCCAAACAAATGCCAACATCTTAGAAACCTCTCCAATAACTGATACTAACTTTGCTCTTCTTCCTAAACCTGCAAGATTTTCCACAGAGGTAGATCACTCAGGCCATGAAGAATATTGTCAGAGAGCCCTTGATTGTGGCCTTAGCAGATAAGACATGATTCTATCAGCGCTGACAGATGTTCTTTCCTCTCAGGAAATGGCCACCAAGGATAAAAGTTGCTATCCGCATATAAAGAAGATTAATTTGCATTTGAAGCCCTATATCCATTCCTCAGAATCTCCATCACTGAGAAAAATCAAACCTGCACTCCCTTTACAGTATCGGCAGCCCAACATGAATACACAGTTTTTCAGTTATATTTACCTGCCTCCAAGGACTAGCATCGCATATGTAGTATTAAGATCACTACCACACATACTGCGTTCCAAACATTTGGCTCACCTCCTCCTGCTGTGAAGTGAAGTCTGAGAGAATATTTTTGTCAGGCAAATATATCTGTGCCTAAGTATATTTGAGAGGAAATATATGTAGAAAAAAAAGACTGACTTTGGTGTATGCCTGAAAGCTCATACAAAAGTTATTATTTTATATACATCCATCTTACCCTTGAAACTACCCACAAAGAACTACTTTCATCAATAGTGTACTAAAAAAGGACTAATATTAAGACTAATAGAAGGATTAATATTAAAATCCTCTCCAATGCATGTATAAATATATTTGCAGTGTGAGTCAAACATACATGTAACTTAGCACAAGTTATAAATCATCTAATGTTAAATGGATCTGCAGTTCAGAAAAATATTGTGTATTTCCTCTGAGGTTAAAGACATCCTAGGGCAAAATAACATGGCAGATTAACAACACAAAACAAGGGGGAGTAAAACTTGTACTACACAAAGTGTTTTCAATCCATCTGATATTCCTGAACCTGCAGAAAGATGGCGGTCAGATGTGGTGCAACAGGCTTTCTTGGATCTAAACCAAAGAATATTAAATTCCGGCACACAACAATGGTCAAACTCCTTTTCCACAAGGGAAATTCAAGGCTTGCGAATCAACACAAATATCCTTTAGAAGTTTGTATTTAAAATACTGCACTTAAGTTATAATTGAGCCAAAACCATGGATACAAAAAGCAATTAAATGTAAAGAAAATACAAGATCGCTGTAATCCTCCTTTTTTGTATGCTTTTGTGAATTACTGGTAAATGGAACCCCCTTCATGATTCTCAGAAATTTTAATATGCTCTCCTGTTTTTAACAACATTTGGTAAATGTGTCAACATGCAAATTAAATACGCGGTAGACTACAGCTATAACATATTAATTCTCCCTTCTCAGCAATAATTTTCATCTTAAAAATAGGCACTTTCACACAAACATATATTAACATAAATAATACATAAAGGATTACAGCCTGTTGAGTGTCATTTTTGCCAACAAGCAATCAAAAGGTGCTTATATAATGTCAAAGGAGGTCAAGAGTTTTTCCATACTTTAGTAATTTTAAACCAGTCTCAATGGAAAATCACACCAAACAAGAAGGTCCTTTTAATTAAACAAAATATTTTACCTTCTAACTATAAGAGATTAAATCAAAAGCAGGAAAAAATTAAATCTTGGATTAGACAGAAATTATTTTTTTTTAAAGTGCTGAAAGTAATCCCTGTAGCTGTTCTTTAACAGCAATGAAAGCATCACTGGCAATTCTTTTGGAAACATATAAAAAAGGTGAAATACGTTTGGAATAAATATTCCAGTGTTCATTTTTAATACAGTAAGCTTACATGTTTATAATTATTCTTTTAGAAAACATTCTTGCCATCAACAATAAAATAGAAACAGTCTAACTACTGTTTTAAGCGCAACTCCAAACTCTCTTCAATCATTTCCTGAATCAGTACAACTTTATGATGAAAAATCCCAAAGTTCTTAATGAAAACAAACAAACAAAAAAACATCTGAAAACCAACTTTTCTATTTTTGGTGCACCTGAATAATCTCCCCAGTGGAATAGCTGGGTAAGTAAAGAGAACAGTAAGGTAACCTTTACACTGCTACCACTGAATCAGCCTATTCAGTGACCAAACATAACAGAATAAAAGTTCTTTGTTACATACCGTAACAACTGTAAAAACTTGTAAACAATGAAGAAACCATGCTTTCCAGATACCAGCATTTAAGGAACATCTGCCTCCTCAACACCTTGATATTGGAAAAAAAATACTCGCTTTCCTTGATGCTACAACAAAATCAGATAGCTTGTGGATAATGAGGCAGAAATATCCACTTCATGAGGACAACCGTGAACATGCCTGTATCAATTAGAGCTTGAAGAAGACTAAGAGTAAAAGATTAAGTTGTAAAATTGTAGGTTTAGCAAAAAAAGAAGAAAAAAAGGACTATTTAATAAAACTATGACGATTAAAAAGGTCCATTTAGAAATACAAGTGTATTTTGGCACAGAGATGTTAAAGACTTGACTTTCACTAGCACTGCATTAACAGCCGCGCTGTGATCCCACTAGTAAAATCAGAGTCAGTAGACTCAACAAGAAAAGTAGTCTTTTACAGAAGAAATAGCTCCAGTTTCTCCAAGTCACTTACAAAGGTGACATTAAGATACCAAGGAAAGAAAGAAATCTGAATACCAGATACTAGAAGATATGAACAATATTGTGACCATCTCAAAACATAATATATTTGGTGACAGTTTGACTACTATAGATTTTTGTCTAGTTGCCAAAAAGAAGTTTCTCACCCCCATAATAGTGAATGCTGAATTTTCTTTTAACATGAAATGCAGACTTCTAAATTTTTCATAGAATTATGAGGAGAGGACTAATTATGAATATAAAATAATTTTGATATTAAAACTGTTCTAAATTCTTTATCTTGAAGATAAAGAACAAGAACTTAATTAGCTATGTGAATTTAAACTGTGAATAAAATGATGCATTTCTTTAATATATAAGGAAAAGCAAACAAGATAATTTGAAATTATGAGATTACTAATTAAAATTTCACTGAAAATTTACATATAAATATGTATCATTAAATAAGCCTTCCAATGTTTCTGTGACTTCAGTAAATTGTATTATTTCCATTTTTTACCAGAAAATATTTGACACATCTGTATATCTAATCCAAATTTTAACTAAATCTGTGTCAGAGTAGGGAATGTAAATAGAAATACTAACTCTTCTTTTCTTTTTCTTATTACTTACTAAAATCACCCACCACATTTCAGGCACGGGAGTGCTATAAACAGCCACTGTGGTCTGACCCAATTGCTGTTCAAGTCAATGGAAATCTTTTATAGACATTAAGCTAGATCACTGTATGAATCAAAACCCCCTCTACATTTATTCCTATTCCTGTTCTGCTTTTCACCTACTCCTTTCCTTCACAGTCCCCAAAAATGCAGGGAATCTATTTCAATTCTTTTTTTCCTTCAGGAAGTGATTTAGGAAGGATACTACATTTTGCTATACCCGAATTCTCAATGTCTAATGGAAAGAATTTGAAGATATAACTGAAAAGAGTCCAAGAATATCTTAATTTTGCATATCAATCCATAATGTCCTTATAAACATCATCTGAATCTTTTTTTTTTTTCCCCCTCTACTTTTTTTCAAGCTATATAATAGAAATAAAACAGAAGCTTTGCTTTTCAAGCACAACCAAGCCAATTAAGGGATCCAAATTACTGGATAATTGATTGCATTTTGACCTTTGAGAACTAATCTAGGAAATAAAATGGCAGATCATTAACAGCTCAAGAAAAACAATTCCTGTCTACAAGTTATATTAATCCTTCATATAAAATAAGTATAAAAATGTCTATATAATTTACTTATCAGCATTGTTGTGCATTTTTAATCTCTTTTACTTTAAAACAGCTAAAATCTAATACTTTATTTTTAATTTAACTGTATTTTAATCTTAGGTTTATTCTCTGTGGTATTCAGGGGTACTCACTGTAAAAAAGAAAATTTAATAATGAAGACTAAAGGTGGAAGACACCTATTTGTTTATCATTACTACAATTTTGATTACAGATGAGGACTGGGACCAGAGCACACAAATGCCCTACGGTTAATATTAAATTTTGCAGAGAGCCTTCGGGATGTTAATGTTCAAATCTAGAGCTGAAATTTAGAGTACCCTGTATTTCCACAGACATATTGATCATGATCCACACAGAGCTACTAGGAAGATTCCTGCCACCAGAATAAATACCCTGTGCTTGGTTCTGAGTTAGGTAGAAGTCTCTGCATAAGGCTGGGGCTAGTAACCGATTTCAAATTGGGTTTCAACACTTAAAAGACTACAAACAGTTTGTTGTATTACTGCATCTTATATGACCAAAGACTGGAAAAAAAAAAATGTTTCTACATGATAGAACAGCTTTACTTTTTTATTTTGTAGAACATTAAAACTAACCTTAAATGGAGTCCTAGCCTTATCCACAAGCAGTAGGTGAAGTAAATTAAAATGTGTTTCTACTAGACTTCATTCTAGCTCATGGGTCGCGCATGGCAAACCGTCCCTTCAGTACATAGTTCTAGAGGATGCTGGCCCAATACGCAATAACCACTTTTAATATTTGCACTTGCAGACTAAAATAGCAAACAGCTTAAGACAAAGCCAAATGATACAGAATTAATGCAGTCTATGAACCTAAGTATTGTAATTCAGGCACTGAAAACTTTTAGAAGATTGAGACATTTCAGAATTGCTGCAGTGCTTTCTATCACACAGGCCCAAACTGTAAATTGTTCCAGGAGTTTTAAAGGGTTTACCTCCCAGATCCAGAGAGAAATAAAAACAGTAAATTCCAAAAAGTTTAAAGTCTAGGTGGAAGGGCAGGAGATGGAAATGAAGTCTCTCAGAAAAAGGTAGCCCTAAAATAATAGAATTTTTTTTGCTATTTTTTTAATGTTTAGATATTTATTGCATGTTAGACAAAACATACAGTATTTGACTAAATACAGAGATACCCAGGAAACTCAGTTGTACCAAAGAAACAAAAAAGAAGAAGGGGAGAAGACTACAATAAATTAACAGTACCCTTGATTTTAAGCAGGTTGGGCCACTTACGCACAAAATGGGAAAGACCATTGTTCACAACCTCTCCTGTGAACCTGGGGAGGCTGCAAGATATACAAAGGCAACAGATTAATGCCTTCACAACCAGAGATGGACACAACCTTTGAAGAAAGAAAATTTAAATTCAACAGATTTCTAGGCAGGGTGCCCAAGGTGACAGTTTGCTCAGCTCAAAGAAAGAAATCTACTATTTACACTTCCAGCATCACCAAGTAGCTAACTAGCTAGAATTTTCTAAATGCCTATGCCTCAAAGGGAGATTCACAGGTGCAGTGGCTTCTTTAAGCTCCTTCTTGATTGCAGCAAGAGAACAAGAAAAAAAATATTGTAAAGTTCACATGACAAACACAGCCAACCAAACAGCTTACATTATATAATAAATAAATAAATAATGCTTGAAGTAAATTCCACATGGGTATTTCACAGATCAGCTGCAAAAAGGAAAATAAAAAATACATCAGACAAAACTTAAATCAGAAGACTCCTTTGTTAAGCAGATGTACAACCCCTCACTCGACTTTCACAAGTGTATGTTGGATACAGTGAAGATCTGAAGAAACATACCATGCAAAAGGGAGGACAGTTAACCTACAATATCTGATGAGCATAGACTACTTTTGAATAGAGTTGGAAGACTTCCAAGTGGCTATTAATGCAGGCTCAATTCAAATGCCTCTATCACCCTCCTTCAAGATCAACTCTACCTTAAGCTGAAGTAGGTTGGCAAATGATCAAACTGAAACTCCTTAGTTGCTGAATGCTGACTATCTGTATCTTTACCATCAACTCCGCATTCCTCTGGAGTGTCACAACTTCAGCCTTGAGTCATCCCTTAATGCAAAGAAATTTTTAACTAAATGCTAGTGAAACCCAACATGTTTCTAAAATAGAATAAAATCCTTTGGAAACATTATCTTCAACTGTACAATACTGTCAAAAATACAGAGTTAATAAAATGAAATCCAGTTATACTTCCTAAGAAAATGGTAATCAAACAACTCTGATAAATCCACTGCAGTACTGTGCAATCCTAAGGCTAGCCATATTTAGAGAGAATGCCTATCAATAGTTCAACAGCTACATGGCCTTGTCATCATATGTGACTGAAATAAGAGGCTATGCCAACACCCAAGGGTGGAGGGTGGGGAACCAAAACAAAACACCAACCTACAAAGGCCTAACCAAATCATTACTTACTAGAACAGACCAACACTCCTTTGGGAGAGTCTCCTGTTAGAATTGGTAAGCATCCCAAAGTCATTGCAGAAGAACAGTTTGTCTAATTGTAAGAGGGTTGGTTGGTTATTTTTGAGGGATGGACTCACAGAAATGCAAAAAAATGCAGCACAAACAAAATTTCCCTTAAACCTCTGCTTCCAAAAATTTGCAACCTATAAGCTGAAAAGTTTGCCTTAATAGCAAACTAAGAACAGCCACAATTTAATAAAAGTGCATACCTTCAACTCCTCTCACTGTTACATCTGCAACACAGAATTATCAGGAATTAAGTCCTTTTTAAGTTGATGTACAGATGCAGGTCTCAGTTAATGTTTTCAGACTTCCATCAATAAAAAATTTTAAAATGAGCAAAGAAATATTTTCACTGGATGTTTACAATTTTTTAAATCTACTTTTTCCAGGACAAAGTCTGTTTTAAGTCTCCTAAATTAAACAACTATGAAAGAACAAAGTTGAAGTTATCTGAAAAACCCTTCCTGACATAGTCCAAATGAAGTTTTTCCACATCAAATCATAATTACTTCTGAGTTCAAAACAGGAATAAGCATATACTTAAACCTTCAACAAGGAGCAGGGAGAAAGTAAACTTCCAAAACAGACACCTGAAAAATAGCTAAATGAAGTACTTCGAGTGACCCACAAGGCCTGTTTCAATAATTTTACTTATTTCATTTAGGATTTTGATTTTTTTTTTTGTACCAACTGGGAAAGGTATTCAGCTTCCAGATGAAAGCTGTGTTTTCAGCATCCCAAAACTTTCTTAGAGAACAGGAAACCAGGTTTAGATCAGTTACTGTTAGTAGGCACTATGAACACATTATTACACACTAAGTGCTGGACCTACAAAAATTTAAGAGAAAATTATTTTTTCCTTGCTTGCAACTCTCCAGATACCTGTTAACCAATCCGTAACACCGTAATATGCATGGAGGAACTCTCTTAAGTGTGTACATAAAGAAGAAAAACGTTGTGTCACCAAGTCAAATATAAACCTAGCGGTTTCATAGAGTGAAGATGTACAGTGGCTGCTGTAAACCTGTAATGTTGGGGTTTTATTAAGAATTATAAACATTTCCACTAACTCAATTGTGTAATAGACTAGGTTAATAGCAATTCCATCTCAGTGTTTGTTAAATACAGCAATTTATACAATAAGCTATTAATCAAATAGCTAGCTCTACCAGTTACAACAAGGCCATAAGTTGAATGCTGCAATAATTAACAAACCCACACATTCACTTACCTTGTCCTGTGAGTAAAAATTAGCTTAGCTCTCTTTTAGAAGTTGTTTTTTTTTTCCTTATAGTTCTAAAATCACAAAATCTCTTTTGTTTATATTTTGAGAAGGAGATCAAATTTTTTGCAGTCTCACCTATGGGTCACAGACTTCCAACAACTGACAACATGATGCGAACTAAATCAAGCCTAACTGCTGTACAGAGAACTAGAAAAGTACTACAGCCAGTCACTTGCCCGGAGTATTTTTGTTTACAGATCTTGAAGTTTGTCTTTAAAGTACAGCGCAAGATGGCAGTTAGTAAACAAAACCAGAGAAACCAAAGCAGATGATATAGGTAACCGGCCATCTAGCATAAACAATGAATTATGAATTTTACCTCCCTCAAGACAAAATTAAGTGTTACAAAAGCCTCAGCCAAGAAGCTATTTCCAGTGCACATTAACAAGAAGTTTATTGATCTTGCAAAACTCACAAAAAGGTCAGCACATTTCTTGGCATCTGCTGCTGACACTTTATCTATTAACTATTTGCATATAAACATATGTAAAGACCTTTTTCTTTCATGTAATGAAGCACTGCTGAAAAGCTACAGCTATTATATCTGGGAAAATGACAAGCCAATACATATTCAAAAAATAACAGATTTTAAAACTAGTAAGAGCCAATTATCAGCTAGCCTGACCTCTGGCAAAACAAAGGTTAAAATAGACTCAATCAGCATTTTCTGCATCACACCAATACATTCCTAGCTAATTTCTTGCAGTAAAGATTTAAAATTAAGAAGGAAGCTATCACTTCTTTCAATAAGTAAATACTAAAAATATGTATATACTTCAAACCTCCATTGGACCTTATATTACTTTCTGCTAGATTAATCTACCAGCAATTTCTCCCCCCCTCTAAATCATAAAAATAAACATTCAAAATGGGTTAAATATAACTTTAAAAATCATTTTATGGCTGTTAGCTGAACACAAAACAGTAATCCATGCAATAATAAATGATATTCTTTACAGTTCACTCACTACTAGTTGAACATTTTGTTTTTCTGGATGAGATCTCAAGACAAGTTTCTTCCTTTACTGTGATAGCTATGTAAATGTCTCAGATCATCCAATAAAGTGGATATTGTAATTTGATTTGGGTTTGGTTTTTTTTTCCCCGCATGTTTGAGGAAGACAACATACACCACAAAACTCTGCACAATCAAAAAATACACCACAGTCAAACGAAATTATAATGAGCTGAGAGTACATCTAGATTAACAGTTGCTAATGAGATGAAGCCAACTTTTTCTACCAGTCTTGCTCTAAAGGACTGTCCCCCAAAAGGACCCCTCAATTATAAAAATCTGGTACCATGATATAGTTCTAAAAAGTCTTTATTTACTCCTGTCCCAAACCATTCCTCACAAAATACAAGGTACTAGTCTAAGGAAAACCAGATTTATGTCAAGCCTGCTTCTCTATAGTTCACAGGGTTGTAACCAATCCATTCATCTGCTTTCCTAGCAATAGCAAACTGGAGTATTCTCTTCTTGTGCTTTTCCTTCACCATTTTAAAGATCCAGAGACAACAGTGTTCTAATCTCATATGGTACATTTTACATTCCTAATAGCAGATAACTAATAACTAGATTCTAAAGTGCTGAAGTAATTTATGACTCAATCCCTTAGAGTAAATAACATGTGCCTCTTTTCATAGAGCAAGTACCAGTCAGACCCCTGGTATTTTCAGATTACTATATGAATAATCTGTGTAACATTAGTACACACACTCAGAATTAGTGTGGTCACTTTGCAACATGGAATTCATTCAGCTCAGTTCTCTGAAACCTTGGGCTAATTTCCGCAGCACCTAGCACCACTGCAATGCAACTAGAGCAACCCAAATTATCAGCTTCTCTTTTGGATTTTACTATTTTTGTTTGAGGGGAACTTCATGGCAGCGAGATGACAGGATATCTTTTCAGCTGTAAGGAAAATGTTTTCTCTTTCATATACACTGAGCTCAGAAGGGTACAAGAGCAGCAGAAACTAATCGCTGTGGTTGTACATGCAGAATACAGTCAGCCCTTTTTTTTTTTTTTAAATCTTGAAGGTAGCTTAATAGTTTGAGAACAGAGTCTTATTAATGTAAATGAAGCTCTAATAGCATATTGCATGAAATTCTTTTTATTAAGCATTTCTTTGGAAAACAGCCTACAAACTGGATTAATCCACTGCACTGTATTTTCTGTAAGCACCTAACCAAAGTGACTTTTAAAACAGATTGCTGAGTAAACTTTAAAGTAGCCAATAAAGATACTTCTGCTGTAAAAAAGTGTTTCATATGTAGTTAATTTCACACTTATTTGCACTGGAAAATTAAATTTTTACTTATCAACATACCACAGAAATACTGGGGAAAACTCTGCTCTGATGTTCTACACAGTATTTTTTGCTTTAGGCAAACTATAATAAAATTAATTGATAATTAGGAAACTGACATTACAATCCTGGTAATACTGTCTAATTCTCCATTGGCACTGTCCACACTGCCAGTCCATTTCATCAAAAACAACAAAACCATTTTTTGTAACACCTGTGAATCCACCTAAATTCCTAAATTATTTTTAAAAATAGAGTCAAGGAACATTAATCATTTATGTGCTTTTGAAAATAATACCTTAGGCCTGCCGTTCCTGAGCACTCAAAATTCTCTTTAAATATAATGAGAAAGAAAGTAGGATTGAGACTTTGTGACTGGCAGTAACATCTTACATTGATTCATTATCCACTTAAAAGGAGAAGAAAAAGTGCAAATATTTTGTGGGCAAAAACAAAGAAAAATGAATTATCTGTCATTTAAAATCAAATATTCTGGACTATTTTGAGACAGAGTTTAAGAGGCTACCCTCAACAGACTGAAAATCTGCTTTATTTTCAGACAGCTTTCAAATCAAAAGGCACTCTTAATTTGTTTTTAAATTTCAAATCTATTTTGAGTTGTAAATATTACTGACAAAGATGTTTTTCTGCTTCTTGTTCTCAGGCTTTTCTCATAAAACAAGTGTAATATCTAATACATTATAAATGAACTCTCCCTGACAGAACTTGAGGTTTATCCTGTAGATCAATTAAGACTTAAGCATAGCTGACAATGATACATATTTGATTGATGCAGAAAACTTTTTAACAGTCCATCAATAATTTCTTCTGCATTTTTCTTCTTAAATATTGAATCAAACATCAACACCAAATCCTGTTACAATTTTGCCTCAGTGGCTTAAAGATTGCATCCATCTGAGTATAAATAGCACAGTTACTTTAAATTCCTGGGAAACTGCGTATCAGTAACTACAGAAAAATTCTGTCCTAGAAAGCTGTATACAGCTACTGGTTGAATTTATTTAAACTCACAAGATCAGGAATGCTGAGTTTATTTGCCACACAGCAGAGAAACAGTCTCAGATTTCCAGCAATGGCTTCTCATCCTCACTCCTAAGATTCTTGTACCTCTGTAAGCACCTTTAAATTCTATTATTAATCTTCACACTCTGTAGTGTAAGAAAACAATAATCACCTACACACACACCGCCCTTGGTATGTAGTGTCTGCAACCAAAACTTGGAGAAAACTACCTTTATCTAGGAAGGTAGCTAAGGGTAGGTTCTTTATTGCAAAGTCGAAAGTAACACCAATTAAATAAATCATTTTGCGATCTACTACTGACACTTACATTATGTCCTTAACACAATAGTTGAAGTTTCAGACCCATTTAAACTAGCATAAGCCAATCTCACTGGTAAAGATGTCCATTCTCCTCCCTGCTCTCCTGGATCCCTTCACCCCAGAATTTCTACTGTTACACGACAAGCAGTCCTGAAAAAGGGCTTGGAGCTTTAGGTTCCAAGATGACATGGTCAGACTTTGTCTTCCCTGCAATGACCCATTTTTTACAGCATTGGCAACAGGCCTTCCCAGAGTACCCTTGGATAATGGATACAGTAGCTTTCTTCTTGGAAAAAATCCCTGCATTCACTTAATCCCAAAATGTTTACCAGGATGTATTTCCCCGTTTCTGACAATTTATTGGGCTAAGTCCACTGGACCTTAAATTTTCAGGAAAGCAAGTTACAGAGCGAATTTTTTCCTCTACTATCTACCTTTAAGAAGTAGGTATTAAAAAGTAAGCCAAAAGATTTATCAAAAGGTCCACAGCGTCTTATAAACAGTATGCAATACTCCATATAAACAGGAAGTAGAAATAATATGAATCACTGGCTGAATCATTCTCCCTGCTGCTTATCTTGAACTTAAAAGCATGTTTCATATATAAGCAAACCTTCTCTTACTGGTTTTCATTGATGCCAAATGACAAAATAAAAATCCAGCCTGGAGGATCCCTCACAATTTTAAAAGGCCTAGAAGATCAGAACAATCCAGATGCCAGATGCCAAAGCTACATGGTTGTAGCAATCCAAAATGGATTGCTGAGGAATATACTTCTATACATTACGAATGGCCTTATTACTGCCAAGAAGTAACTATGGAAGAGTTTTGAAAGGTAATCAATCACAAGGAACTGACATGTACAATGTAACCACTTAGTTGCTCAATCCTACAGTGGTAATTACATTAGTTAAATAATTACATTAGGGTGGATTTTTTACACCAGAGGTGCGAGTTACATTAGATTTTTTTACTTTGCTGTTTGCTTAATTTTTAGTGTTTTACATCAAAGATTTATATTGAAACAAGTCAGGAAATTTTCTTAAAGAAAGAAGAATCATTAACATTGAAGTTCAAGTGTAAGTAAATCAGGAACAGCTGGTGATTTCAAGTTTAAGCAACTGTGCTACAAGTGAGGCCTAATAATTTATGACTGCAAATAGCAAGAGATCTGTAGGTGGAAGACAGTATAAATACAAATAATTACTAATATTAACCATGCAAATCAACAGTGTCATGATTGTCATATTTACAATCATGCTTACAGATTTGGCTGTCATGAATGTAAACACCCATGTCTTACAAGACTTAATTTCTCTTCTCAGTGGCAGACACTACTTCTCTTTTGATATTTTTCTTTTCCTTTGAGAGAGCTTCTGCTTTAAATCTTTTCCTGGGGAAAATTATTCTCACGTGTAATTCCATTAGAATTCCACTGGAGCCAGAGATTAATTTATCTGTGTCTTTATCAATCTAACAACTTTTATGCTCAGTTCAGCATTATTAACGTTTGTTTAATTTGTATAAACATAATTTTGCATTTTCCCCAATCTTACTTGTTTTATCAATACCACCTAAACAAAACCAGCCTTGTCAATGGTGAACACTGTCTATATTGTCACATACTCTTCAGGCACAAGTATTCTTACCTTGCTTCTCTGTTGGAAGGTACAATTTATAAACTTGGCTGTAAAAGCAAAGTCTATACTGACACCGTCAGAATGCTCTGTCCACCTGACAGCAACCCCCCATCTACCATTCCCACATCCATCAAGAAATTCTCTGACTCCAAATGCTCCCTAGGAGAAGTCTGCTTGGATTCCAGTTTTCCAAAATGTTATTATCGCTCTTTTTCCAAGATTCACTTATAATCAATTCAGATGGAAATTCACCAGTGTATCAGAAAAGAATGGCATACACTGTATTCAGAAAGAATTTCCGCATGCAATTAAAGAAAAATGTCTTTTCCTCTCTCTTCTTCCCCTTTTCTGTCTCCCCTCAGTAGATGTGGGCAATGAAGATAAGGAGGGCAGGAGGGGGAGGTATGGAAGAAAACTACAAAGGAATATTTATGGTCTTCTCTTTTCTCTCTCCCCTTTTCTGCTATCCTAGGCTGACCTAGGGAAGAAAACTGACAAAGGACATAAGTAATCGTAAGGCAAATGTGTCAAAGTGCACATATGATTCTAAAAATGACATCTGACTGGAGCAGATGATGCTTTGAAGGTTTTAGAGCAAGTAAAGTCAAAAATAACATGAAGATAATTGTTTAGAAGTTTCACTTTTATTGGAAAACATCTTTGCCCTCCAAGGCGGAACATGAGATCTGGAATTTTGCTCAATGCTGAAAATCCCTGTTTGCTTACAAGAAGCAGGTAGCATACATATAGGGTTCTGCTGTTGCATAAGTCATATCAGTGGATGCACTGATGAACTATCAATTAGCACCTCAGGAGGGTTTGGTTGTGGTGTTTTTTTTTTATTTTATTTCATCATGGTTTAACCCCAGCCAGCAATTAAGCACCACCCAGCCACTCACTCACTTGGTGGGATGGGGGAGAGAATCAGAAGGGTAAAAGTGAGAAAACTCGTGGGTTGAGATAAAGACAGTTTAATAGGTAAAGCAAAAGCTGTGCATGCAAGCAAAGCAAAACAAGGAATTCATTCCCTACATCCCACCGGCAGGCAGGTTGTCAGCCATCCCCAGGAAAGTAGCAGGGCTCCATCATGCCTAATGGTTATTTGGGAAGACAAACACCATCACTCCAAATGTCCCTCCCTTCCTTCTTCCTCCCTCATCTGTATGCGCTGAGCATGACTACATATGGTGTGGGATACCCCTGGGGTCAGCTGGGGTCAGCTGTCCCGGCTGTGTCCCCTCCCAGCCCCTTGTGCACCCCCAGCCGCTTGCTGGTGGGGTGGGGTGAGGAGCAGAAAAGGCCTTGGCTCTGAGTCAGCCCTGCTCCGCAGGAATGAAAACATCCCTGAGTTATCAGTGCTGTTTCCAGCACAAACCCAAAACCTAGACCCATACTAGCTATTATAGAGAAAATTAACTCTACCCCAGCCAAAACCAGCACCTTTTTTTGTTACCTCTTCAGAGTTGGATCTGTAGCCTATCAGTGCACTGTCTTTCACTGCCCTCACAGCGTGCCTATCCCTTCCTTTAATTTGTTAGTGCTTAACATTTTCTTCCTCAATGAAAACCAGTAGCTAATCTAGCTAAAGGCTAATAAGAGCACAATAGAAATAGGGTGCCAAACAATCCTTACTTTGTTTGAACATACTCATGTGGTCCAATAGGCATTTTCAACATACTTTCTCTCCAAAAGATAAACTAAAGAAACCCTCTACTTTGTATCTCTGTGCATGTGTACACAGGCTGCCTAGACAGATAAGAAAATTGAACAAAATACCATTTCAGCTCTAACACAAATGACAAAGTCCAATAATGATATTCAAAAGGACTTTCACTATATTAGGGAGTTTGAGATTTCATGAAAGGATCCAAAGACCACATAAGTCTGCTGCTTTTCCTCTGCAAGACCTTCATCCTTTTTTTTTTTTTTTTAATTTTTCTTCTATCCATGTTTCACATTTTGTAAGTTATGTGCATTATGACAGTATTCGCAGGTCCCGCTTGTGATCGGCTCTTCATGCTACAAGACACAGAACTTCAGTCACAGTTCTGAACTTCTAGGCCCCTGAGTACTTTTCAAAAAAATCATGTTGTCCCATTTAGACTAAAATCAATTATTGGATAACTGATAGCAACAAAAGAAAATTCTAACAAACTAGAATGCCTGCTATTTTACTGATTCCTAATCTCAGCTAAAATCTTCTTAAAATTTCCATTATTTATTTTATGAAAATCGTAGCAAATTCCGTAGTGGCTAAATAGACATGTACATGGGAAGATCTGTGCCTGCAATTTAATTAAGGATGCAAAACCATACTAAACTCTGGTGCAGTGCCCATTAAGAGCAGAGGCTAACCTTGTTAGAATCTCAGTCGAACGACGCTTATGAGGTAACACTAAGTACTTAAAGGAGCATAACCATTGTTCACAGAGTAGACCAGACCAACAGGGATTTGAACATGTAATTTGAGTGTGGTTAGATATTGCATCTGAGGTTCAGATACCCATGTAATGACTTCCATTTATTTGCACTAAGAAATATCCTTCTGTGGCTCAAAAACATCCTGCCCATAATTATGTCTAAAAATCAAAGAAGCTTCACATAATTTCCAGCAATAAAACAAAACCACAAGTGTGTGCCGTATATAAACAATAGTAACAGTAATAAAGACAACTTGGGAACTAGGACTGTAGTGTCATGGAAATAAAATGACTGCTTAGGTTCAAGGATGTAATGACTGTGAAAAAGTAGAAACCCTTTGCCTAGATTTCATATTACTCTAACAAATGCAAGTCTGATAGTAAGAACAATAAAGACCATTATGCATTTAAAAATACTTGGTATCACTAAAGGCCTATGCTGACCAGGGAACAAATGCCAAAGCTATGATTATTTTTTTTTTATTGTATTTTTAAGCAATTTATTCTTATTACTTAATTTATTCTCATTACAGTAACAGCGAAAAACCCTGATTAAGGATCAAGAACAAGGATGAAAAGACAAATTACACATCATCCTACTTACACAATTGCCCATTGTGATATAAACACACTCTGTGTGTGTGCTGGTGTGTAAAGAAACGTAGAATTTTGCTTCAAACCAGTATATTTAAAGTGTATTTCTCCCCTTTCTACATAAAACTTAAACAGAGGACTTCACATAAATTTTCACGCAGCCAGGAGGTAGTGTCTAAAAAGGGTAATATTGCCAACTTTGAGCCTGAACAAGAAATTCAGGAGGCATTTCAATGAAGCCTCTTCACAGAAGCTAGAAATATGCTGAATAAATTAAGAGCCAAAACATCCTCCATTACATTTTCTTTACCAAGTAACTGTTTGTACCACTGACAGTTTGTCTTTTGGAGCCAGCTGCCCTAAATTATAACAAAGTACCAGTTCTTCTACACATATAACTGAGCATGGTTTTCTGCTTTAAAGTCAACTACTAGCAAAGCCTCATATTTCTTAAGGGACAACAGCACTCGCTTAGGCATTATGGAAAGTAATGCCTAGTTTTTGGATCCGAGGGGATATGGAGGATAAATCCTGATCTGCTCAGGTCTGTCAAAGTCGAGAAGTTCCAAAATATAATATGCCTAAAGAGCTTTAGTGTAAAAAGACATACACAGTACTACCATTGCAATGCCTCCAGGATTAGACTGTATCTTTACAACAGTTTAGGATTCCAACTTTTATAGCCTAAATTCAATGAAGTACCACTTTGGAGGAATAAATCCTTTCCTTGACAGACAATGATTTTGTATGCTTAAAATTCAAAAGGGGATGCTATGCTATAAACCCTTTCACAAGATTCTGTAGAATTTTGAAGACTCTGCCTTGTGATATATGGGGTAATAAACTTCATAGGTTATCTAGGGTGTATCCCCAGCCTAATGCCAAGGGCTTCTCACGCAAATACAAAATACATCTTTAGGATGACTTCATGTAGCATAGACAAGATAAAGTTATGAATACCTAATTTGTTCACTTTTTTTTTTTTTTTTTTGAGGAGATCATATCTGGTTCCTCCCCCACTGTTCTTCAGTATGATTATACTGTTCTTGACTGTATTAAACTATGTGAATTTAATGATAAAAAAGGGAAGAAAAAGAAGAAAGCAAAATCACAGCACATTAAAACACATGAAAGCAAGCAATGTGTGCACAGAAATCAGAGACCCTTCTATACTACAATAAAAGCAACTTTAAAGTTTCTACACATATTGTTTCTACTGTGTGGTGTATTATTTTCATAAAATCATTCCTGCATCTTGTGTTGTTTCATTTCCACAAAACACATATACATGCTACAGAGCCACAGTTCATAAATGTTTCCATAATACAAAATTCAAGGTTACACCTCATACAATGGCTGCAAACAGACTTCACGGAGTGGACAACAGGAGGTATGTATAAAATATTTTCCAAATATTCAGAGACCTTAATGATGCCAACTGCTAATGCTGGTTCATACTACCAGAAAAAGAATGCATGGAAGTTTTGATGAGCCTAATGAATGCTTCAAACAACCCTGACTTATCTATTCAATGCAGTGTAAAATAAAAAAACCCAACCAACCGAAAAAACCCCAACCCACCACACCAAAAGAAAAGAGAAGACAACGCACACTGGGATAAAACAATCTCAATGACAAATTTTAACTATATGCACTAATGGACACGTGAGCTGATTTACAGGAGCAAGGTATGGGGTAGCTTATAGAAATGTCACTTAGTGTTCAGTATCAGTCAAAACAACACATCAAATATTTGAAATTACTGGAGAAAAGGAATAGAACAGAATAGACATAATAACACTATGTCAGTATAACCCCATGGTGCACTCATGTTCTAGGTGTAGTTCTGGTCTCACCCTCAAAAAAAAATAACACGGGAATTGAAAAGCCACTATGAAGAACAATCACCAGTAGACAAACTGGTTTAGTACAAGAAATAATTCAACTGCCTAGTTCTCTTCAGCCAGAAAAAAGGGTGATAGAACTGTATGATAGATACAGGATCCTAAGCAGAACAGAGAAGCTATTAGGAACCAATCGGTGATTATCTCTTCCATTAACAAACATACAGACATTTTACATGCCAATGTTTACATTTAGTCAAGAAAAAATAAGGTGATAATGATGCTAAGTTACAATAAGAAAAGAGAGAACATAGCAAAGATTACTTCAGATCTTGTATTAACAAGTGTTTGGGTCTCAGTTGCTCTCAGCAATTCGAAGAGAGCTCCTAACCTGAACGGGTTTGTATTTAATTACACTGAAATAAATGCAACTCATTCTATTTTTTGTTCCTTGTTAATGCCTTCAGTTGTCTACAAAACACTCAGTATGGCATTATCCCTTGATATCTACTGGAATGCTGAAGACAGTTCAAAAATTTAATTTACCTCTTCAGTATGATCCTCATTAAAAGCACATGATGCACATTGATTGCTTCCTAACATTTAAATAGCCTCAGGTGGAGCTTTTTTAAACTATAAAATCTCAGGCTAATCTGGAATTATGTTTAGAGTATCACAAGTGCTCCAGTTACCAAAATTAATGACTTATCACTCACCAACTGAGGTCATATAAAACACATAGCACTGTGTGCAAACCATCAGTACATGCTGTGGACTAAGGTGATTTTGTTTGAACTACCATGAAAGCCCTTAAACCCAAGTACACGTTCACAGGAAAAGAAAACACTATTACCTAAAGCAGCTTTAGGTATTCTTCATTCCTTGAAGCTGCGCCCTGTGAAGGAATTAAAATACTGTATTTTCTAAAGTATTTACAGAGGGATCAACACAAATGATTAGTTGTCATTACCCTGTAACTCAATCTATTTCAGATAAAAGATGGCACATTAGCAGAAAGGCATGCAATTGGACTGAAACTGTTTTATGAAGTTAACTAGATGATTGTATTCATAACCCCTTCCAGACCTGGAGCAGCACCCTAATCACTGTATGTAGTGCACACTCATTACACACAAAGCAAGGTAATGACTTCTCCGGTTAGCCCAAATTTGTGACTAGAGCCTGGCAATAGGAACATTTTTGTAAATGAGATTTCTATTTAACATTTTTATTGTAAAAAGAATATTACACCTTCTATACTACCATGTAATCTTTGATCTGGGACAAGAACTTCAGAACTCTTGGGCTTACCTGAAGGACGCATTTTATGCTGGTTCTGTATACTAGGACAAGCTTCAAAAATGAAAATTTGTTTCTGCACATGGGTTAGTCACTGCAAGTACAAGATGTTTGTATATATACATACAAAATTTTACAGCCAAACTCAACAATTGTGCTAATAAAATGTAAAAAATTACTAAAAATTTATGTCTACATAAAAATAAAGCTATCATGTAGAAAGCTAGGAATGTCTCTCCCAGTTGCCCTTTAAGGCAGTAGAGCACACACATATATTTAGGCCTTGCTGAATAAATGCAAGGGGTATACTACTGTAATTTGAGTTTTTAAAATATCACAAGTTCTAATACCTAACCAGACAGTTACATTTTGAGACAGAACATACATTTTTCCAGTAACAGAAAAATCACAATGAGACTTATAGTAAATTAAATGTCTATTAAATTAATTGTAGCAACATTTTCAATTAAACAATAATCCCAACAAAGGATGTGAGGAAAAAAAAAATAAAAATCAAACTCCTATTCTATGGAGAATGAAAGCTGAAATAAACTACAGTTAAAATGAAAGACGAGTTTTACATGAACTAATAAAAGGAAAAATGCCTCTCAACAAAGAAGTTGTGCCTTCATAAACTCCTACATATCAGGACACTTAAATTTTATTTGATCCCTAAATCTATGTACTTCCAGAAATGTTTTCTGCAGTTCAGTTATACTGCAAAGTAAGATTATATTGCTATTGAGTTCATTTTCTCAGTATATAATACCAAACTGAGTTGCAGTGTATGACAGATTTATGTCTATATGTTTTGAAAAAACAGGAAATAGCAGGCATTTTAATCTATGCTGTATGGCAAGACCTCAAAAATCATTTAAGAAACTCAACGTGTTACAACAGAGAGGAGGGCTCAACTTCTTTTAAACCTTGTCTAACCACCATATGCATATTTCCAGCAACATGTTTTAAGATACAATTCACAGTCCACTGCATTTTCTTATGAAAAGCGAGTACCTTCTATGCCAGGCCTAACTGTAGCTCATAGGCAAATTAAAGCAAAACATTCAGAGACAGATTTGCTGTGAAGACACTTGTGACAACAGAAATTGATAGCTTGTTACTATGAAAAAGCTGACATTTACAAAGGAATTACCACATGATATTTCAGTGTTTTCCAGCCTATGGTTACCACACAGAGATGGAAAATTACAACGAAAGAAATTAAAAAGAAAAAAAATAATAATGTAGTGTATTGCTATGTAATGTGTAGTATAGGCATGCAGCTGCCATGTAAAAATCAATGGCATACATAATGGTTGTCTGGTGATGTCCACGACACACATTGGCAACCTCTGTTCAGGAAGATATTTGCTCCACAGAAACCATCATCACAACTAGCACTAAAAGACAAACTTTCTGGCAATCTAAGTGGAAAACCTGAAGGTTGAATAGAACAAGATATTTGAAGTATTCTTTCAAAGAGATTTTCTACTGAACAGAGTTTGAGGAAGTGCCACTGGTTCATAGCTTCCATTGGCACCACCAAGAGCAATACTTTTCCATCACTGGAAGTGTTCAAGGTCAGGTTGGACAGGGCTTTGAGCAACCTGTCTAGTGAAAGATAACCCTGTCCATGGCAGGGGCATTGGAACTAGGTAATCTTTAAAGGTCCCTTCCAACTGAAACCATTCTATGATTCTATGATCAAAAAAAGCAATCCCATCTTAACATCCAGATTGCATTCAGTCGTATTTGAGACAGAAAATTCCAGACTTAAGCTTGCCCTTGTAGCTTCATTCTGACATCAGTTTTAAATAACATAAACAATTTATTTCCTTTTTTTTTTTTTTTCTTCCACCAAATTCTTCTGTGGTTCAGTTATTTCACAGACTGGCTTTGATCATGTAGGAAGTATATAGGAACCACTACATGCCTGAAACAGGTACATACACATCATCAGCATCTACCAGGATGGTTATTTCCACGCAAAATTCTGTTCAGCTTCTGCAGTTCTGAACTGCAAGGTGGTATTACACTGCAGGTATGGGGCATGTTCAATACAAAGAACCTGTGAAAAACTGGTTGCCAAGTGAGAAGGCGGTATAAAAGTAATTTTGTGTTCAATCATTTTGAAAGGTGAAGGGGCCTTGTTCAGGTTTTTAAAACTGACTTAATAAGGGAAGTGCTTTCTCAGTAACAAACGCCACAAATGAGGAAAATTGATTGACAATATTAGACAAAAAACACTAAACTCAAAAATTTGAAAATCATACAGATTAAGACTCATGAAATTGCCAAGATTTGTTTAGGCAAAACTGCATTACAATGCATAGTGGTTCTTTAAAATGCAGACAATCTCATCACAAAAATCACCATCACTGTCTGCAATCAGCAATCATATGATCAAAGTCAAGCCCAAAATGAAGGATTGATTTGGCAGGGAAATCATCTCAACATAAAGGTTAAAGCTAGGATTAATGACACAACAGAGAAACTCATTTTACTGCATGGACAGCAGCATCATGCAAAGAAATGAAAGACCAGTTTTCTTTGCCAGGGTTCTCTCAAACATTACATTAGACTTCAAGAGTAATAAATGTAACTATAAATTTCTGAATATTTACATTTTAAAAAAAAACACAAACAACTTGAAACCCTAACACCTGAAGAGTAGTTCATCTCCAGTGTTATGTGTACCTGAAGTATTTGTGGTTAGTCATTACAGTCCTACAAAATGAATTCTTATGTTTTAAAAACTTCAAACAAAAAGCTTGTAAATGGTTTGCTGTCAACACTACCAAAAGTCAAACAGTTCTGTTTTGTACAGTAAAAGTACAGTTAGACTGAAGTTATATCTGGCTTAAGGAAATCTGTCACTTTTTCCTAAAAATATACATAACAGCATCGAGTCAAGTGTCATTCTTCAAAATGATGTGCTTCACCTATGCATCTTCCACTTCTAAACTGCTTCTTTTGAGTCCATTACCAGTATGCTCTATTTCCATGCGCTGTCATCAAAGTACCAAAAAAAGGATATATATATTGAACAATCCTACTATAAAATAGTATTTCTTATCACGTTCATGCAGCTCACTTGTTTCTAAGTGCCTTGCTTTTCTTCTCATTTCTCCTGTGGTGTGTTTTTTTTTTTTTTTTTCCTCCTTCTTTTAACATTTTGAAATAAATGAAAAGAAAATAACAATCCCAAAAAGCTCACGCCAGTTGGCAGGGAAATTAAAAATCACAGATTCAAAAGTACTTTCCTAGTTCATGAAAACATCTCTAATGAGACAGATGAAAATATGAATTGCTCCTAATGAGCTCAAAATTGCACATATTTCCCTTAGTTTAATTTTGTAAGTCTTCACAGATATTTTGTGTTATGCTTTATTATAAAACAAGAAGTGGCCACAAGGCTGTGATAACCAATTTGTGAGATTAAAGTACTCAACTTGAATGGTTTCATTAACTTCTAAGTCATGAGTCAAAGTTAGCATAAAACACAATTCCTTTGCTATTCATAGAGGGTCTTACTCTGCAGTGACTTCCAGCCTTTCGGAGTCATTTGCACCTGAGAAGAGTAACACTGTTATTCTTGACTTGTCAGCATTATACTCACTTGCACAGCTACAAAAGGATAATATACAGCAAAACCATGAAGAATAAGACCCTAACACCAAATGGCTCTGTACCATGGATTTCAGCTATGATGCAGCAGAACCAATACAGCTTCCATACTGTACAGCACTCACGTCAATCTAAGCTGCAGTCCCCATTAACACATTCTAACCAGATTTAGAACAGCATGAAACAAAGCCAGTACAAACACTTTACCTAGCTCTTATGAAGAGATTTTAGGATGGCCAGGAATGCACTAGGTCACAACAGAAGCACATGCCATTACACTGCAGACAGAAAATGGAAAGAAATTGTGACAGGATTTGTGAAAGTTCTATGTCTATATTCAGTCGTGACTAACTCTCATGGATCAGTGGGTGCATAATGCAGGTTACATGGGGGAGGACAGGATGATGATAATAAAAAATAAAGGGCATGGGGGAAGAGGGGGGAAAATACCCCACAACAGCCAGCCATGTGTGCTCATGGGACCCAAGAACACATTTGAACACAGAACTCAAGCAATTCTGAGGTTGCAGTATAAATGTTAGGATAAGCCTGTAAAATTTATATGAATTTTTGCTACAGAAACAGACAAAATATTATCCCTCATCTGTCCCAAACTACAGAATAGTTTTAGTGTGCTCAAGAAAATAGATAAACTATACAAGCTACCCATTGATTGTAAAGAAGTGCAAACATGACTAGAGGTGTCCAGAACAAGAATGCTGAGAGCACCAGCAAACAGCTACAGCAATTCAGAAAACAACACAGGAGTTTGAACAGACTAATGACCAATGAGGTATTCCCCACACAATTCTATAAACTATGGATGCTTAAAGCAGCAAGAATAGTAAAATGATGCTGGGGACAGGGCGGTGGAGGAGGGAGAAGATGTCTACAACCCATGACCCTGCACCATGACTATGCATCGCATGGATGGAACCCATTACTAGGAGCTGGGACCATCTTTTCAATACTCCGGATACCTGAAGAATGTTGGCGGAGGAACCCCACAACCCTGCACCAGGATCTGAGACCACATCTTCAACCTTTTGGGTATTTGGGAAATAGAGAACTACCCAGAGGAGCCCATGACTGAGCCAGGACTACACATAGCACAGCTGGATCCACCACACTAACCCACCCAACTTCTCTCCTGGACTGCATCATCTCTCCCACAGAATAGGGAAATTGCACAAGGAACCACTATGCTAACCTGCCCAACTTCTAGGCAGGCCACACTATCTCTCCTATGGGAAAGTGAAGTCATGTCTTTAGTAAAATTGCACATATCTGTGATTAAAGAGTTTTGGTATCCAAATCCATTAGGTCTCCACACTGTCATTTGTTTTTAAACCACAGCATTGAAAGGATCACTGCTTTATCACACACCTAAACCTTAACATTTTGTTATAGTGAAGAACACTTTCTCACCAGTTCTACTTAATACTTACACAGTTTGAGCTTCTAACTATATTATGCCAAAAAGGACTATCATAACACACTGATAACAGAAGAGTAGCATCTATATAGCAATATCATAATGCAGTACAGAATCATATTCAGCATGACAACATAACAGAAGAAAATATCACTACTGAATATCAGAATGTACTCACGTTCATCTTGTAAGCACCTAAGGGAACTCTGTGCGGTTTTGTAAGAGGAGAATGAAAACGAAGAACTACATTTGCAATAAACTTCCTACAACTTTGAAGAATTCTGTGTACTTGTTAAACGTATTTTAGTAAACTGACAGAGTCTAGACAATTGCAATTTAAATTTGATTTATGAAAATTAGAAAAACTAAAAGCTAACATATTGAACAGCAAAAAGCAATTGCTCCTCATATTACTCCACAGGTCATTCAATCCACCTTGTTAGTTGTGATGTATTTCTCTCCTCTCTCCCAAGTCTCTTTGGTTGCATTCCACCTGCCAAGCAACATGTTGTTGCCCAGCTCGTTTTTGCACTTTTCTCCAAACTGTTCTTGGACTTCTGCCTGCAATGTACTCATCTTTCTCACACACTACATTTGCTGTTCAGCTTGCTGTATTTATCTTCTGAGCTGGGTGCACACTGATGCAGAACAAGGAGTTTCAACACAATGCACAGCATCATGATGGAGATTTCGCTAATAAATATACCTTAATGAAAAGGGTTCATGATTCAGACTGTGTTGCTAAACAACCATTAGCCCATTTCACAGATGCCCTTAGGAAGTATAGCAGCTGGGCCCAACATTCATATATACATACACACACAGAGCAAAAAGATAAATGAGTAACAACATGTAGTAGGAGAAAAGAGCATTCATAGCTTCCTCTAACCACTGCTGTTTGCTCCCACTCCGTCCCTCCACGTTGGAAACCGCAACTTCCCTATAACCATGAAATCTCAGAGGACAATTTACTCACAGGATCAGGATCTTCCTTTTCTGTTTTGTAATACCCACCATTGCTACAGGACCCAAGCATCAAGATGCATCCATGGATATTACACCCTACACCTGCAAGATACATCCATAGATATTAGGAAAAATTTCTTCACAGGGAGGGTTGTCAAGCACTGGAACAGGGTGCCCAGGGAAGTGGTTGAATACCCATCCCCGGAAGTATTTCAAAGACAAGTAGATGTGGTGTTTAGCGACACGGTGCTAGGTTAATGGTTGGACTTGATGATCTTAAAGTTCTTTTCCAACCTAAATGATTCTATGATTTTTGACATTGAATTTGACCTAAAGTTTTAGTGACTTAAGTCAAAGGGGAAGCAAAGTACCCTGGAGGCAATTATTAGCAGTTCAAGAACCATCATAATTTCAGCATCCAGTTCAGATGAACTCAACCAAATCATCACTACGCAACCTTGGTCACAATGTCCAGCTAGTCAACTGTTTATCCACTTGCAAACATATGGAAGCGTAAGACCTAATCTCACAAGCTGAGAAGACTGTCCATCCTTTCATTTCTGACTCTAGACTTGTTCTTTCCATTAGTAGTTTTCCTATGAAAATACTACTGCTGTACTTACAGTTCTGCTTAGCATTAACAAAGGGAGTATGCTGCTGATATTAAAAAAATTAAAATATATATATATATAAATATTTTAGTGGTAATCCAGCTGCTCTTTGCTGCAGGAATGGACTCACTAAGGTGGTCCTTTTCAACTACCAGTTTTTATGTTAGTATTTTTATGTGTATATGCCTAATATGCTATTTTAAATTTCTGTTTATGTCCTTCAGAACAACAAAAAAAGCACATCTAGAAAATCTCAACTGAAAATTGTGGTCTTGACAGACAATTATGGATTTCCACAAAACTACAAGGAGTCTTGACTGAACATCAGCCAAACAGGTGCCACATTTTATCTCCAAGGATACATAATCATATCCCGCATGTTCATAGTCAGCAAAACCTTCATGGGCATACTTTTCCTGAACACTTGGCAGTACTTTGAAATCTACATTTTTTAAAAAAAAATATACTTTATAAACTCAATTTTTAGAAGTCTAATGAACAGATCAAGTAAAAACAGAAAAGAAAAAATAAATAACTTAAGACAGATTTCATTATTTTGTACCTCCTTCAGTAAGAGGAAAAGGTGGGGAAGAAATAAAGGAAATAACAGTTTCTGTGATTTCTTCTGCTAAATAAAACTATTCATTTAGGCAAAAAAAGTACGAGTTTAAATAGATTCCAAGCCTTCACAACTTCACTAAAATGGCTTTTAAATAAATCTGCTTACAGTGAAAGAAGCAGCCTAGGACAATATGCGTATGGCTTCTTTTTTAAGACCAGTTATATTTCTTAATTGGTTTCAGAAAATGTCCGACTTGAATCCTATGGAATGTGCGTGTGGCCTTTAAAAATCCTTGTAAATGAGAACTGCTGGCAGAAAAATTCACATTTAGAAGCTGGAATGACCTTAAATCTGTGCATCATTGTGATTAGTTTGGACTTTAATATCAAGTACAGAACCAAAAAATACCTTAGTTGCCAAGATAAAGAGCTCCCAGCACCAACAAAAGGACATTGGGTAATAGGGTAAAGCATGTGCAATGAAACATAAAGGACAAACCTGTATGATTATGTTTGATTTGTGTTGACTTAGCAACCAAGCAGAAGGGCCTTCCTGGGCAGTGAGCATGGAAAAGTAAGAGAACAAATCTTCTGCTTCTGATATAACATGAATGCACTACATGGGAGAACCAACCTAAATTTTTTATCCCTATAATTAATTTCAAAAGTTGCAGAAGATAACAAACTGCATAAATTTTGTTTCCAAGGAATCACTAGATAACTAATTGCCAAACTGTACTGTGAATCAGACATCATCTAAACAAAATAGATGGAATACTTCACTTTATATGTACCACATTTAAATATATGTATTGTGATTATATGTATATGAGGTGTCATTTTATTTTAAGCATAATTTGCATATATTGCATGCAATTATACTAATTCACATACTATCGCCCATTCTGAAAACAAGATGACTTCTTATATCTCTAGAAATGACAGCAATGGCTTGGGGTTAGAGTGGTGGTGTGCTACAGCTGCTGATCTTACTAAAAAGAATGATTCTTAAGTCAAAAGCTGAATATGTATATTGACTAAGTATGCAGTTAGAACAGAATAATAAACTACAAGTGTCCCCTATTTTCAGGTGATTTTTTTTTTTTTAAATTTAAAGCATTTGGTTCGATTTGTGTTTTAGCTCTCATTCTCATATTCCAAACTACTCAAAAATACATATTCATAAAATACAAATTTATTTCTATATGTAAAATATTGCTGTAATTTTCCTACATTGTAATAAATACAATTGTGTTAAATCTTTAAAATTATACTGAATATAGATGGTATTCTAAATATCATCCATTATTTACATGAGTAATTTGTAAAGATTCAATTTTCTTGAAGACAGTGCTACTTAACCAAGTAGTCAATACATTAGTTACTACTCATTGAGTAGTACTGCAGTAGTAGTATCTGGAAAACCCACTGATGGCCAAAAATCTCACAGTACACTGGTCTTCATACAAATAAGAAGATACTACAGTGAATGCTATTGCTTGAGATCAGTGAGATTTGGTCATCTACTGTCCTTCCAAGAAACAGGCCTACCAACATTTCAGTGTTTTACACAGGTTCCCTAGCACAATTTTGCTAAACTTGCAGCAAGTGCCTTATGTTGTCACTTTTGTACTTTCTACGTGGATTAGGTTTCTGATGTGCAGATCGCTAGACAGGAGACTATTTAAAGTTAGATGTTAAGTGACATTAAATAATTTATGCACTCGTGCCAGGTGCTCCACATAGATATTTCAGATAGCAATTTTCTTAATATAGTTTACATAAATACTTAAAATTTAAAGAACAGTGGATACATAAGTAACAGTTTATCACTCAGGAAGTGACAGTTCCACATAAATATAGATTACCAAAGTATGTATATGATTGTACACAGACTCAGAATATTAAGGTATTTAATAATTCAGAGGGACATCAAGGGTCAAACTAGAGACCAGTTTGGCACACATGAAGAAAATACTGAATATAAAGGCTTGATAGATCCCTCCATATGTCCTCTATCACACATCCAGCAAACCCAAACCTCCCACCAAATTCTTTCTGTGTTCTGACTACTTTTATCAGCTTCTTTCTAATAATGTTCTATGTCAATATCCTCTAAACATCAGAATATGCCACGTTTCATACAGGAACTTTCTGCTGCAGAGAGTCTTCACGCTAGGTTCTCACAATGTGTCTGTCCCATAAGTCTTGCTGCATTTTGGGTGCTCAGCTTCCAAAGAAAATTCCAAACTGTTGTCAGCAAGCTCATACCTAAGTTTTGTGACTCTCCAATGTTAGAACAAGTGCCCTGGCAAAATTTCAATGCAAATAATCACATCCTACCTGCCTCAATCTCTCACATAGTTTGAATTCAGTAAGTTATTTAGAATTTCCCTACCAAGACCATACTGTAGCTCTTACAATTAACTTCCTATGTCAGAACAGAGGCCCAAGTCCTACATATAAAGGGTAAGTTCAACTCACTGAAGTCAAACAGTAGCATGGTAATGTCACATTTAATTCATGTGTGGTGTAGTTTGTTTTATAAAATTATGATCATTATTTTCTGCCTCAATTTTGTTTTACATATAATTATAACAGCATTTAAAAACTAAGGAATATTCCTGCTCTGTTTATCATCCTAAGAGACTAGCAATGAAGGTGAAGAGGAGGGGAAAACTATCAGCTTAGCATACTGTGAACATAATCAAGACTTCCAAACAGAACTGAAAGTTTAATATCCATACGGTTCCCAAAAACAGTAGGTGTTAAAATAGTTCTGAAGGAGCCCAGGAAGCCAAGCAGATGGAAACTGGTAGTATGGACTGCAAGAGTTCAATAAGCAGAAGGAAAGAAAAATACAACAAATTAGAGATGCAGAAAAGATAGAGGGTAACATATGTATTGGTGGTATCGGGAGCACTGAAACACAGTTTCATCAAGTTATGTAGTTACAGTACTTGTAGCATCTGAACAGAGTGCATTCAGTCAACAAGCAAGACAATGAGATCTGAAATTAGAAACAAAGGTCTGGGCAAGTGAGATATATGCGGAGACAACTGGGAAAACACTCTTCAAAGAGATGGAAGGTATTGAACTGTAGAACCCAGTGTATTAGAATAACTATGTGCATACATACATATATATAAAATAAAAATGGGAACAAAGAAAACTAGGACAGGATTTGGGAGGGGAGATGAAACTATCCAGAGAATGTGCAAGCTATAAAGAACACTGACAGTTATACTTGTCCTGAAAGCAGAAAAATGACCACGATGGAGCTGCCTATAAGCAAGCTTCTCTCACTCCTAGGAGCTCTTGAAACTTCTTTCCTACATCTGGTAAGACTCCCTAAAGTATGTCTGGTCAAGCATGGGCAGAAAGGGTTGACTAAAATTATTCTTCCTGTAGGTAGGGCAAGAGTGATTTTTCTTTTATTGCATTTCAAAGGTTCTCTCACGTTCTTAGTAGTTATCTGACCAACACCATGAGTGAGCACAAATGGCAGCTGATTACATGCTAGAACTGAATGTCAGTGCTGCTGATGTAATTTCGAAAAGGTTTGCACACTATGAAGTTGCAGGGGAAGATGACAACTGAATGGTGGTGTTAGATTACATATTTATGTCCATTAATCTTACCAAACTGCATTCAGAACAAAGAATACCTGAGGAAACTTCACACATACAATTTGTGAGAGAGCGAACAATACGATCAAGCATGAAACAGCTTTGGACTACTCATTTTACAAACTGCAGTTACATTCTATTAAATACTTTGAACTAGAATGCCCAAAATTAAGGTTTTGTTCTGAGCCTTGTATGTTCTGATTTCAGCAGTAAGAAAAATTCTAATTTTTAATGTTGCATTCACTTAGCTTTCAAAAATCTGATCCATATTATGCTCTGTGTGTGCTAACATGAGTAGTGTGGTAATCAATTCCATTTAGCACACTGAATTGATAGAAGTAATTTCATTACTTATTAATATTGAAAAAGTGCTGGGATGAAATTTTCCTTACAAAGGCCTTTTAGCAAGACCTACTTTTATTAGCAGTTAGTCTACTATATGGGTACCATTAAGATTTGCTCTTCAAAATCCTAATCCAAATTCTTCTCTAGTTCTATGTGAATAACACCATTTACAGTAATTCTGTTATTTCAAGTTTACAATGGAAAAACTGAACCAAATTAGATACTGGAAAATAATGGTGGAAAATAAGAGGATGAACTCAATCATGGTACAGATTCATTTCTTACTGATTTTTCTTGTTTACTTAGTGACACCTTTTGCATGGTCACTCCACTGTCCTATAATTTCTACAAGCCTTGATCCTGAAAACCTCTCTTATTGGCTTTATATGGGTTTACAGAATGTAACATGACTATGAATAATACATGGTTTAGCATGTCTTACACTTACCACACTGTATAGGAGAGAGGAAACTGAAGGTCAGACACTCAGTCACTCGGCCTTACAAAAAAGGCGGCTACCAAGCATGCCTTCTCTAATGTAGCAGCCACAATCAGAAAAGGTGATGTTATGCCTTTTTACAATGGATGGCATATCGCACGAGATTTCCATATTACCTGGGTGTCACTGATCAAAAAACCAAACAAACCAAAATGTTGGTAGAGACAAAGTGACAACCAGTTTATCTAGGCTGTATGTAGCAGGCTATTCACTTTTATACCATCCAGGTGAGACCGCTCTTTTCCAATGCTTTTTTTACCCCTGAAGTCATTAAAACTATAAACACTAGGATCAAGTGAAGAAAGTACTGGACTGATTTTCCTTTGTAGTTCCTTCCCACTTCCTTAAAACCTCAACATAATCTTGCACCTTCTTCACATTCCTGTAAGTCTTAGCACATGCTAATTCCTGATTTTTCAAAGAAATGAACATTTGCCTTTCCAGTATCTTCCAGGCTTGTATGATGTGACTGAAAACAAAGTTAGGATGGACATCTTTGAAAAAAAGTAATTCATAGGTCTTGGAAAGCCAGTAAACTGTTGGCCTAGGAACAACTCTAATCAAAAGAACCTGCCTGCAAAGAAAGAGCGCTCAGCCCACTGTGCAGATACATAAGGATTTAATAAACACTACAAAAAGAAGTCTTTATACTGCTTGTTCTCTCCACTTTCTGATCCACGCCATTTTGTAAGAACCCAGATAGATTCCTGTGTAAAATTTAAGGTATTTTAAATACTGGGAATTTCACCAGAGAAGTGAAACATGGTATGGCTAATTTACCTTTGAAGGTTTAGTTTTAGAAACTTTTTAACCTTTGTACTCCTCTTTCTCATATCCAAAACCAGACTCAGATAAATGTGTAGAAATCTACTACACTGAATGAGAGATGATTTTGGTTTGAAAGTTTACAATCTCTAGACTTACTTGTGTACCCAGAAAACTTTGATATATGTTACATCAAGGATATGTGATATGACATTTTCCATGGAGATAAATGAACTGAGTTACTCACCCTTTTTAAATGCTTAAGCAACTCCTTTGTCCTTTCTTTTTCATAAGGCATCATAAACTTGCATACTACAAAATTAACGACATTTCATGACATGTTTTTAAAACATTTGTTTTAATGTTTTAAAATAAAACATTTTATTTTAAAACACACTAGTCAAAAAGGGAGGAGCAATATGTAGTTGCATCTTTTGTTTGAGCAAAAAAATACTATTTCCTCAAAAAATGGAAAGAAGCACATTCAGGATGTTTCTTTTGCTCTTGAATAGCATTGATATCTCATTCATTGTAACCTTCTTGTAATAAATAAATATTAAAATGTCAGAATTGTGCCTCAACCAACTATGATTAGTTGTCTTTGTCTATTAAATGATACGAATCCTTAACCTAGCGTGCTAAAAATCTAGTAAGTTATCTCAGTATCAAAAAATCCCATAATAAAAGCCATTACCCGTGAATGTAAAGCGGTTTATATATTCCATGGTATGATCCAAAACCACACTGTTTTTTCCATATTTACATTAGGCTAGAATCACATCCCTTTTCTTAACTTCATAGGTCTATCACCAAAAAACAGGCATAAGAAGTTACTTATATTTTTCTCCAAAGAAATCTCATATTAGTTTAAGTTTGAAAATGTCTCAGTTGAATTTCATTCCCTATACAGGCTCTTTCGATAGAAAAGAGAATCCACAGAAAAGGGGACTGAGGCAATGGATGTAACTGAGGATCTGGCTTCTGTAAAACGGTATTTATAGCTACAGGACTCAAGTTTCAAGTTCCAGTGAGAGATACAAACTATAATCCTTGCTGTGGTTTGTGCAGAATATGATTCTGAAGGCCAGACATTGAAAATAACACATTAATTTCATGGGATCAGTCTACCTACTTTGAGTTAATATAAAATTCAACAGTCATTTTAAACAGCCGGTCTCTTCCTTCAGACTTACTATTTCACTATGATTTCTCAATGTATAGCAATGTAATGTCACCTGAAGAAAATAATCAGATTTATGCCTTTTCAAACCAAGGTGAATGAAACTTGGAAACATTCTATAGAGACAGAGGTAACAGCACCTACAGCTGCATACGTCAGTAAGACAACTCATGGTCTCAGCTCTTCACCAAAAAAAGAAGAGTGAAAGAGATCCTCTTTCTTTATCCTAAGTTCTTTTATGTTTAGAAATTTGAAATGTGAAAAATATCTTAAAACTTCACCTGAGAATTCATATGCAGCCAATGTAAGCTTACTGAGATGATTTAGAGTACTGAATTTAATTCAAGTTTATCTGTTTTTCTTTTTAAGGAAAAATTCTATTAAGTATTACCCTTGAAGTGCATTTTCTTGTTTTCTTGGACTCATTTATATACAAGCCCTGTTCCATTCTTTCTTAACGTCATCCTACAAAAAAAGCATCTGTCCCCATCTCAAGTCTCTCCTTCATAGAGTTTGCCACTAACATCAAGGCCAAGCCTGAAGTCTTTATGAAAATAATGAGACTTCATTTAAAAAAAAAAAAAAAAAAAAAAAAGGTATGTTGTATAATTGTGGATGCTTCATAAAAAAAATTCTATCGCTGTGACTATATGGTAAATTATGCGATAACATCATGTTTCATTTTCTCAGTCCCTTAGCTGTTCTTTGAGAAGTCTTGGCAGCTAATTCATTAAGAACTCCTCTTGCTATATACAATTTCACTACACAAAGTCACATTAAAGTGAAAGATACATGCACCATTGAGTTTAATACGACTTTGCAATATACTATAACTGCATATTATTCTTATTATACAATGAACTCTATTGTAAGGTAGGAAAAACAGGCTTAAATATACAATGTTTATGTGGTGAAAAGGCTGACATTCAAAGACCTAAGGCCTAAAGGCAATACTGCTCAAAATACAAACCTCTAATAATTTACTAAATTTTGAAAAACAAATTAATTTCCCCACTCTCCCCCAACCCTGACACATCTCTTCTTCCTCACAGCTCGCAGGAAGGCCCCATTCCTAGTTTGACAAGCCAAATGCAGGATGGATTCCCCTATTTACATGTAGCAAAAAAACAGAAACAGAGCTCGGCCTGCCTAAACGTCACCTCAGCCACAGAGCTGCAGTTTTCCTGTCTTTTAAGCCAGCGTAGAAGCAAAACTCAATTTTTCTGGCCAAAGTTTCAGACAATGTTTTACAAATGAGTGATAAAACATCCAGCACTTTCACTCACAGGTGAAACATCATTCCTTAGTAAAGAAGGGTATTAAAGAGAAAACAAGTGAACTAAATTATTCCCGTCCCAACCTTAGGTATGTGTTCATGTGCATCATTTCACATGGCGTAATGTACATATTTCTCTAAGAAAAAACCTAAAAATTTAACAACCCCATATGTATGGTATGTTTATGAATCTGCCAGTTACTTGGACTTTGCTGCATTTTCTCAGCTGACTAATTACCACTAGAGTACCTCCCAGTGAGTTTAGCTAGCTGTTGTAAATTAAACTGTAAGCCTTTATTATATTAATGGAAGCAGAAATGCAAAAAAAAAAGAAAAAAAAAAAAAGAAAAAAGACGCTTTATTATATTAATTGAAGCAGAAATGCAAAAAAAAAAAACCAAAAAAACCCCCAAAACCTTAAAGTTGTTCTTGTTCAAAGAAACTACATAGCTGTAGAAATTCCTATAATTTATTACAATTTTCTTAATTGTTTATTTCTCAACACCCCCCCCCCCCTTTTTTTTTTTTGTTCTTCCCCCTCTTCCACAGCATTCTTCTCTGTTCTGACATCTACCAAATACATGCTGATAAAAACTTTTAAGGATTCAAAAGAATTAAGTGTTTTGGTTGGCATATATATAAAGTTAATAAGGACACCATCCTATTTTTCCAACAGATAAGCTATCAGAAGTTTCCACATGCTCAGAGTTTCCATAGAAACTCTCTGCGAGTACAATCCCTCCCAGCCTGGTCACATAAAATGACCTTGGATAAACAGTCAGGTGCTTTGGAGACTTCCAAGGAGAAGGTTCTTCTGCCTGAAAAATAATGTCTCAAGGACAATCAGACACAAAATCTTGGGCTTTTAGAATGACAAACTTCTGTAAGATTTAAATCTAACAAAATAAGCTTTCTTTCAAAATTAATAAGATCCCCTCAGAAATCTAGTATTAATTTTCATAGAATCATAAATCTTTAAGATCATCAAGTGCAACTGTTAACCTAACACTGCCAAGTCCACCACTAAACTATGTCCTTATGCATGTGATCTAGACCCATCACCAGTTTCACTGCCCTTCTTTGGACACCCTGGCACCTCAATGTCTTCCTTGAACTGAGGAGCCCAAAACTGAACACAGTAATCGAGGTGCGGCCTTACCAGTGTTGAGTACATGGGGACACTTACTTCCCTATTCCTGTTGGCCTTACTATTTCTGATACAAGCCAGGATGCTGTTGGCTGCCTTGGCCACCTGGGCACACTGCTGGCTCATATTCAGCTGGTTGTAGACCAACATTCCCGGGTCCTTTTCTGATGGGAAGCTTTCCACCCACTCTTCCCCAAGCTTGTAGCATTGAATGGGGGTTGTTGTGACCCAGGTGCAGGACCTGGCACTGAGCCTTGTTGAACCTCATACAATCAGCCTTGGCCCGTCAATCCAGCCCATCCAGGTCCCTCTGTAGAGCTTTCCTACCCTTGAGCAGATCAACACTCCCACCCAACTTGGTGTCGCCTGCAAACATACAGAGGGTGCACTCAATCCCCTCATCCAGATCATTAATAAAGATATTAAACAGAACTGGGCCCAGTACTGAGCCCTGGGGAACACCACTTGAGACCGACTGCCAGCTGGATTTAACTCCATTCACCACAACTCTTTGGGCCTGGCCACCCAGCCAGATTTTTACCCAGCGAAGAATACACCCATCCAAGCCATGAGCAGCCAATTTCTCAAGCAGAATGCTGTGGGAAACAGTGTCAAAGGCTTTACTGAAGTCTAGGTAGACAACATCCGCAGGCTTTCCCTCATCCACTAAGTGGGTCACCTTGTCATAGAAGGACATCAGGTCAGACAAGCAGGACCTGCCTTTATAAACCCATGCTGACTGGGCCTAGTCACCTGGTTGTCCTGAACGTGCTGTGTAGTAGCACTCCAACTGACCTGCTCCATGACCTTCCCTGGCACCAAGGTCAGACTGATGGGCCTGTAGTTCCACTACTTCTTCATATTCTGAATCACCTATGAAGACTTGCTAGATAGACATCAGCACTTTTAGAACTTCCCATTTATCAGCCTGTGTTTGTTGCTGCAATGCTATATGTGAACGAGGTGGGGGTGAGGAACAACACATACATACATGTTTGGTACTATTTCTCTAGATGGATGTAGAAGTCTTTCTAAACAAAGCAACTCTTTCTCCTCTATCAAAGGCAGAAGTTTCAAATCTCTGCTTTGGGAAAAAAGTCTGTTAAATGTTTTATAAACTGCATGAACACAGTACTTTTACAACAACTGATGTGATTCTGCATCGTTTCCGCAAATCAAGAAATAGTACATTTCTGCAGTGAAATGTGAACACTGAGCCAGCAGACTCTCCCCATAACTAGCAATACAGAATGCATCTGAGTAACCTCCCTGATTTTAAAACCTTTCAAAAGATTTATATCCAGGAGTGAAGTTTTATTCTATGAATGTGGCTGGTTTTTTTTTTTTTTTTTTTTTTTTTTAAATTTAAGTTACCTCTGCTTGTATAACTACACAATCAAATCTCCTACCACACCTTATGAGCTTATTACGTGCATAAATCTCCCAAATTCAGACATTTTAAGATCCACATCACCATATGAAGTCAATGAAAGTCACAGGCCCTCAGAAACTCTTAGAATCTGTGAGTCAATTAAAGCCTGGGGATCCAGTCCTCAAGACCAAAAATCACAGACATTTTTTAAAAGATGGGTCTTCATTTAGTTGTTGGTTAGAATGATATTCCTTCTTTCTTCCATTAATTCTCTAAATTTCTCCATAGCCAGTGACAATGTTCCTCATGAGCAGACAGGCATAGCTATCGGTAAATTATCGACATTCATCATCAGAACTATAAAATAATAGATTCTCTCTAGAAAGATACCTTTTTTTTTTTTTCCCCCCCCAGGTATGGAGAAGGGAAAACAGGCTGGATTTTTAATTCAATTTTAATTCCATTTAAACATTTTTGATTTTGTTTATCAAGATCCGACTTGCCTTTTGAAGCAAGTTTGTTATTCATTACAGAACAGAATTACTAAGATGTCAGGCTATAGATTTTCCATCTCACATTAGGACTGCCTGGTGGGGATTCTGTACTTGATGACATGAGGAAACAATTCAGTCACTGTATAGCCCATTCATCGTATTCTCATAACCCCCATGACGTAGATGTTGCATCACTTCTTGAAGCTTTAAATAAGATAATTCTTCATTGTTACATCTTTAGTGCTTGAGCATAGATCTCTCTACATCTTGTGAGAGTGCACACAGAAAATAAGCAATTACATTAGCCACTTCAGTATTGACAAAATTAACTGGATTACAGTCAGCAAATCTATAATCTTTAATTCTGAAATAACTGAAAATTTTCAGGGAGAGGATCAGCATCAGGCATATGCATTTAAATAGCTTTGTACTTATATAATGATCCGCATTGCAAAGCCAGAAGTATATACTGAAGTTTAGGTACTGTTAGGATAAAATTAAAACAAAACAACCCCCAAACACACCCACTACACAGACACACGTCATCTATTAGCTTTAAGGGATTTTCATAAAGATATCCGAGAGATAGCAAGAGGCCCAAGTCCTGAAAATGCAGAATAAAATTTTATGTGCATCTATTAATTAGTAGAAGGTTACTGTGGGACATTTAAGTAGAAAACCACATGAATAATATGACTAGAGGGGAAATCGTTTAACTGTAGGTTGCAGTGGTGATGAATAGAGGTTGCCACAAACTTGAAAATACAATCTGAAATTACAGTGCTGTATCAACGGCCAATGCTAGCTTTGTTCATGTAGTAAAAAGCTAATTATATTTACATCATAAACCACTTGTTTGTCAATTCTACACTTAGTTGATTTAGAAACCTAACCCTCAAAATGCGGCTGAAGGAAAACGGCTTGCAGAACCTCTTGCCTCTCTACTTCATCAACAGAGTTTTAAGAGTGTTCTCCCAGAAGTCAAATCAAAAGCTACAAGTTGAGGTTACCAAATGGCCTAGTCAAGATGAAGAAAAGCTACTTGCCATTGCTACCAAATTTTCAGTCACACTATATCAACTGGGTCACTTGTTAAAATTTACTTTATAACCTACACTTCAATCAATTACAGGGAACAGGCAGACAACCATAGATTCACTAGGTACTAGAAAATTGTTTCCAGCAATGGGAAGTTTGCACAAAGTCTGTGCATTTAAACATCCATTCTGAAAGTCTTTCATAACTTCAGATCTTAACATTACAATATATACTATGTTAGAAGAATTAAGTTTGTGTAAATGCCAAAGCTGTATTTTTTGAAAGACAAAATAAATTTTTGGGGGGAGATGAAATAATGACAAACCTGATACAAAGCTTTAAAACAAACAAAGAAACAAAAGATAATCCCCTCCCCTCCCCCCCGACTACTACCAGAAACAAAAGTCTGTATTATACCCTTCCAAACAGAAGAAAGGGTGAGAAAACAGATGAAGCTGTCATGAAAGACAGCCCTGTAGCCAGTAATCTTTTTTCACTATTTTCAATTTCCCCTTGGTCTTCTCTTTTTCATCACCCCTGTCTGAATATGTAATTCTGCGACTGTTAATATTACAGTGAATAGTATATTCACTACAGTAACAATTAGATAAGAAAAACTCCTAATCAGGATGCACAAAACCAGTGTGAGTTAACTTTGTTGCAATGTTCTGTGAACTTTATTTTTAGTGCTTTCAGAGTATTATGTTGTTAAAATAGCTGATTGAGTTTTTCTGCATTCTTATTGGAATTGGAACATTAACACTTTTCAAGAGACATTTCAACCAGAAAGGAAGGAGGAGAAACTTTTCTAAGTGTGAACATCTACATTCACACAATATATGGTAGTAACATGGAAATATATTTCTTTTATTCTGATTTATGACTTGAAAGTTGTATGCCTTACATATTGCATTATTTTACACTTAGCTAAAAAAACCTCAGACACCATGAGAAAAATCAGATATTTTAATGTTATTTAGGATGAAAGAAGTCAAATTAAGTCTTAACCATCCTCTGAAAGGAAAGCATCAGCTGTAAGGCGGTTAGCAATGGGAAAGATTATTCTTGGAGCCAGCCTTTTTCGTATTTTCATTGTATTACCCTAGCCCAAGAAACAGACAAGCACTGCTAAAACAAAGTTAGGACCACTGTCTTTAAGGAGTGGAATATCTGAATGACTGGAATTACAGAAAGGAAATTAAAGGTGTAAGTATAAAAGTCAAGATGAGTCAGCTAGTAACTAAGAAGAAAAGCCCAATGTTACACCAAAGATCTCATCAATCAGAAATGACTGCGGAGAATAGAGATACGGATGCATTAGAAGCCACTACTGCAATACACCTTTATTGCTACAGACTTTATTTGCAGAACTCAAACACAATGTCATAATGCAAAAAGCAATGTACATTCACTAGATGTATTAGTACTAATCCTATGTAAAAGTGAAGTGGTGAAACATAATTTCAGATAGAATATGGCAAATAGAACATGACCTTGATTTGTCCATGCATCAACATGGATGTTAAATGGAAATGAATGACTGATATGTATATAATACGCATTGTGTCAGGGTTATGCCATTCAAAGGAGATGATGTTCTGTAAATACTATGTCTTTGGCAGCCCCTGTAATTGTTATTGTTGTTGCCAGGACAGCTAATAAAACTTGCTAGCAGTCAAGAGCTCAGCCTATTTGAGCTATTGCCTGTTAGAGCCCTCACATCTCCCGTTCTTGTCACTTGCCTTGGGCCAGCACTGACAGCTAGCTCAAAGAGACTCTTCCTGACTTGAATACCAGGTAAAGATGTCTGGTTCCCCAGGCTCCATGGGTGCATCTGCAGTTAATGCCGTTAAAGCTCTGGTATGGAACGGATACGAGCATAACCCTGACATGTTGTAGGGGAGAGAGGAAGAAAGGGAAGGAGCAAATGAAAAGATTGAAAAAACTGTTTACCTTAAAGACCAATGTAAATTAGGGTTCACAGCCACTTGACAGATTTAAATTGGAAATTGGCAGAGTTTTCTGCCATTAGAGCTATCAAAGTCTGGAACACCTTTTGGAACAGTTTCAGATTAGAAATAGTAGGGACAAAAAAACTTAACTTTTCTAAACGCATCTCTACAAATTTAAGAAAGGAATATTTCATATGGTAAGTGACTGATGGGACTAGACCCAATGATCTTTCCAGACTATTGCCTAATGTCCAATAATCCCACCTCTCGACACCAATAACTGTTTGCTTACATACATCAATACAGAACTTCAACACATTGTTCTTCATTCTCTTAACTAAAAATACATACTCAGGAAGTACACTGGAAAACCAGTGTCAGACTTCTACCAAAATTTGTATTCTAATGTGAAAGAAGAACAAAGTATCAAATACACAATCATTATATTTCCTGTAGAAGGTGGGTCAAAATTATGTGCATCCCACAGCTAGTCAATTACAAAAGGTAATTTATATCTAAATGATCTTGCATGCATAGCTAGACATCACAGATTTATTAGCGGTTGAAATGTACTTTACACAATTAAAAAGAGATAAACAGGTCCTACCTTTATACTTAGGAAACTATTAGGAAGTTGTTACAACAGCTGTTGCAAATTAATCCACCATAATCCTTCTACATTCTGCCATTAGTTACACAATAAAATCAGAGCTTCTTGAAAACCAAAAATAAAGATGCGTGAAATTGTTGTAATTACATACTTAACTTATGAAAAATTAGACTATTCCATTCGCCTCAATTCAACCCTCCTAGAAAATTAAAAGATAAAGTATCTTACTTTGAACCTGTTACATTTCACTACAACACTTCTACCCAGTGAGACCTTACCTTAAATTAAGATACTTTGCCTTAACATTCTTATGACCAGGGAATTTATTTTCTGTCTTCACCTAATATACTAAGAATTTATCCTCAATTGAAAAAAATAAAAAAAAAAACCAAACCCCAAACATAACAAACTACAGAGAAGTAGTAGATTACAGGCAAAAAAATCACAGTAGAGTATTCAAGCACTTTATTTCATTTTATACTCGAACTTCAGGAGCTTTTTAATGCACCTTTCCATTGCCACATTATTTATGAAACCTGACTAGGAAGACAGAGGTGTGAAAGGAATCAGGAAGGATTTAGGAATACTGAAAAATAAGAAAAGTTACAAAGAAAAAGCAAACCTGCTTGGAACATTGGAAAATTACCTGTCACCAATGACATTCAGCTGTGAAATGATGGCATCTTAATATCTTCATCTAAAGAACCTTCATCTGAAATATTTATAAAATACATGAAATGGGACCCCTGATAACAATGAGAACCGTCAAGTACTGAAAATAGTGAGTATTGCAATGCAATTTTTTTTTCCATCAAGCTTAAATCCTGTATTTCAGAACTGGGGAAGAAGTATCACCTATAATCCAGAGTTGTTTGTGGTTTTTTTTTTTTTTTCTTCCAAAGAAATGACTTACAATGCTATTATTTCTAATCATATAGTATGCCTAGTCACATCACTAGCCATGTTCCTCTCCACCAATTGGCAGTCATAGTAAACAACCTCTAGAAACTCTAATACCAGGGGTGGGGGGTGGAGGAAGCAAGCATACAAAAAAACTGCATTTATTTCTACACCACCACAGTAGGGGCATTTCTTCTCTAAGAAAGCTTAGTCTGTACTGTCACTTTAAACAAGGAGTTTTGTGGTACAAAGGACCCCCAAACTATCAAAACTGCACACTAATCCTTTTTAACTTAGACGACTTCATCCTTGTATACTTGGTGTAGCTCTTCATCACAAAAAGGGATTGCAACATTTTAACATAACCATGAAAGTAAAATTCATGTATCACATGAATAAAGACCAAGCAAAACCTGTGCCATCCGGTTTCTTCATCTTCCTCATCAACAGACACCATCAAACAGCTCACTCCTGATGTTTCTTTTCACCTATCATAGACTAAAAAGGAGTTGTCTGCGCTGCACACTGCAGTGCCCTGGAGATACATATGAACTCAGCCCAAAGCATCCTCCTCAAAAGATACAACAGAAAAGACAGAAAACTTCAGCAATAATTTCTGCATTGCCAGAACGTAGAACAAATGTTTTGCCTTACTAAAATGTCTTCAACAACTATCAAAAGAGAAAGTGGAAATGTTGAAAAGAATTCCTGGTGTGGACTGTAATAATGTCAACCAGACATTTGCAGTCTCCAATCGTTCCCCTAGTCTATGGCAAGGACAAATATCATTGGACAATGATGTCACAGGATATCTGCAAGGTGACCTAGCTTCTCAAGTGTCTTAAATTATCATACAAGCTGAATATTTTGGCAGACTTGTCAGGAAATAAACCTCAGGTCACACCCCTGACCAAGAAATTAATTTGATGAACCCCATGCAGTTCTAACATTTTTCTAATTTGTTGAGGAAATTCTTTGATATATAGCTGTCATTAACACCCACTTAGTTAAAGATGTTAAAAAATAAGGGTGAAGTCATCTTGCCTGTCCTGGTGGGTTAAGACAAGACAAAAAGTCCTCACACATTCTTTAGTCTTTAAAATCTCCAGTGATAGAGAAATAATTGTAATAATCTCCCCAGTAATGAGAAAAGGGTTAAAGAAAAGATTTTTACACGCTTTTCCTCCCACCCACAGTAAACTACATGCCTTTTGTTTCAGATTAAGCCATTATCCCTTCCTACTGTGATTTATTAGTTGTTCTGCTTTATGAAATGCTGCAAAATGCTACTATAACATTTCTCCATAAATAGAAACCTAAAACAATGCCCCAAAACCCCTGATGTTACCAAATCATTAAATCTTACTTGTTGCAAAACAATTAAGCATCAGAAGATTCAAGATCAATATTGAAGTTTACTGAAACCCTATTTCTTAGTTCTATGCATTAGTATCACTGGTTTTCTCTACAATTTTGCTTGTTTGGCCTCTCCAGTATTTCTATACCTGATCTGCAGCAGCCACTCAATCCAGTTCTTCGAGGAGTAAATAAGTTTATTCATGTAACAGGCATTCCATTGATATTTTTTAGTCATGAAGCCTCAAAATTGTAAGCTCCCATATTAATATACTATTAATACGTTGTTTAAAATTTATCTGGTTTTATTGCAAGTGGAATACTATTCAAAATAGTCTACAAAAGTAGGAATCCATTAAATGATAAACTGCTCATAAGTGGCTGAATGATTACATGCATGTTTGTTTGCATACATTCGGGTATAAATCTATGTTTCCTGATTCAGAATTAAGTGTATGAAAAGACAAGTAATTGAATCCTCAGAACAAAAGTGCTTTCAGGCTCCCTGCAAAAATGTCCTAATAAATGAAATTTTCGTTTTATTCACACCATATCACAGTGCACTTCAGCCCTAACTTTGAAAGAGATCTGGTACAGGTAAGACAGTCACTTTTTTCATTTTGTCAAAGCAAAAGCTCACTGACTTCAGTTTCTCATTCTATGTGAAATCAGAGGGCGTTCATGGAAAATTTCAATGCTTTTCCAGTAAACAGGAAGGATTAAGTTTTAAGTGTTCATATTTTTTGCTAAGCATTTGACGCTAATCTTTTCAGTTGGGGGTGTGTGTGGGTTTTTTCCCCCCCATTCGTATTGAAAGAAAGAGAACTACGAACATTCATTTTCAATTTTAAAAATATCCTGAAGTAGAGTAACTGATCTAGGAGTGCACTTTAAATTTCATCTTTGTCGAGATTAACCAAAACTCACCAAATGTGCTGTTCCTCTCATAACTATCACATACATACACACACATATATATATCTATGTATGGTTTAGTGGTAAGGACTACATAGCAAAAGGGAAAAAAGTTATTTGTGAGAAGACAATATCACACAGTTAACATGCTAATTTACTGGTAGATGCATAGCTGAATGATTAATATATCAAAAGCATTAACAATTGCTGCCAATAAATGGTAGCGATAGCTACCATACTATCTTGTATGACTAGTGCATATTTCATGTTCATTGCCTCAGCAGTACCAGGAAAAAAAAAAAGACGAAACCAAACAATCTTCATACAACTGACTCAAATGTGAAAGCATATTCAGCTAAAACTGAAAAACACAGTACTTGCATTTAGTGTCACATGACTTTTAAGCACCTTTTCTTCTCTTTAATCATAAATAAATGAGAGCAAATAAGTAATTGATTAGTATTGAGGAGCCATCAAAATCAGTTGCTACAGAACTGAGATATTCAAAGTCAGTAGTCACTATCTCAAGCAATTTCACACTGGTCAACAAAAAAAATGCCTCTAGTATATAAATCAGACAGAAGAGTCAGAATAAAACAAATACTGGGACCCAAAAAGACAGCTACCAGTTTTTTCAGTCCTTTTCTAAAAGCTCTTCTAATTACACTGTATTCTTTCCCATTAAAGCCCAGTGCATATGTTTACAACATCGCAGAGCACAGTAACAAGCACACTGAAATTAAATATAAGTACATACAGTTTTTTTTAATTTAAAAAGCAATAAACCCCCATACACATTTCCGAAATGCCTCTCTTGTTACTTAACATATCATTTAAATAAACTCATGTCCCTTGATAATGGGCACAAAATAAGGACTAGAAGTTCAGCCATATTTGACAACATTGGTCTGACTTTTCAAGATTGAAGTACAAAAGTTTGAAGTAAAACTGAGAATCACCAATACACTCAACATTTTCTGAAGTGGAAATCAAAGCAGAAAGCAATCTTGAATACCAAACTACTTTTTGGTGAGCTATAGCTCCTTTTAGTAGATCCTATCATGGTTATTAACAACTTCTGTTTTGAACTGGCATATAGAACACTTCAGCTAGTGGTAAACATTATTAGAAAAAAATCCTCACCGTTTCAGAGATTAATAAAGCCAGACAAGTATATAGATATCTATATAACAATGTTTCATAAAACCTTTTTATTTGTTCAATTAATAACAACTCTGTTACTTTTATCCAAGAAGGATAAAAGCATTTAATGATATTGACTATCACTGTTCTATGCCATGTTAATAAAACAAATCAGTAGAGGGATGCTTCACTAAACAGTATTAATTATATCTATTATATATTTATAGTGAAATAACCACCTAGTAACTGCGATAAGCTCGCCCAGCAGCACCAGCTGTATGTAATGCCAAGTAATTCAACTCCAGTATGTTGTTAGGAAGCAACAAAGTCAAACATAGTTTGAATTTATTTAAAGCAGCATAAGAGATTGCAAACCCACTTTTAAAAACAATCAGTTTACAGAAGTGTTGTAAAACCTTTTATTGTACCTGCCCTAGGAAATAATGCTACATAGATATGCCCAAGTAAAAAAGCTTGAGCAGACATCTGGTGCTATTTAAGAAATGTACAAGACTGCTAATAATAACTGTAAATTATGAAAGCAGAACACAAGTTAAGATGCACAGAGAAGACCCAATCATATTTAGTATCGAGAGAGTCTCGAGATACTAATCACACACAAATTGGATTCCTTCCAAGCAGTGGCTAAGAAAGATACCATCAAAAAAAACCCCAAACCACTCCTCCAACTAACCACCAAAATCCACACTTGCAAGATGCCAAGGTTGACCAAACCAAGAAATAAAGGATCATTCCTTTTTGTACATGTATCTTGCAGTTCACAAGGGCAGTAAGTAAAGTTAATGTTTAAAACTGTTAGATCATGTTCAGTAACACAGAAGTTGCAGGGGTCCACCCATTCACTTAGGAAAAAGCTTAAAGCTAGTTACGTAAAAAGCTTAGGATTGGTTATAAAAGAACACCTAAGAGTCCACTTTGGTCAATAGTAAATGTGGACCAATGAAGAAGGAAAATACTAGAATGTCAGAGTCACTGAATAAAAGTAAAAATCCATCTTGCTCTGTAAGAAATGCACAATGATAAAAATTTTACATTTTCTTCATCAGCCTTGGGTAATCTGTTGCAGTTTGTGTGATCACTTCCGTAAACACTAGACAAAATATTAATTCCTGCAAATATATCTAATTTAAGCAAGTTCACGTCTTAAGAATTTTATGACTGCAAGAGGAGTAGCAAAATAAGATCTGCTTCCTTCAAAACGCATTTTGTACTGAGCTTAATCTTCCTGCACTGTCTTTTTCTTTTCCAATTTAATTTCAACATTGAGATATACAATGATTCAGTAACAAACATGACTGGTTGCCTTTATGATATTATATGAATTGTCATAAAGAATGCTTTCTAGTTGAATTAACGTGACAGGTATGTAACAGATTCTGTAAAAATAAAGTCACAATATGCCATAATATTTCACAATGCTCTAAAACTGACAAGTGGTACTCTAATTACTGCTTACACTGAAATCCTAAACACCATTTTCATATATTTACTTTGCTAAGCAATCTATTATTTCTGTGCATCCTAGGCTGAAAATGCAATTGCAAAAATGAAAGCAAAAATGTGATAGATTTATTTATCTTTCATACTTATCAGAAAAAAGTCAAGAGCTAACTTGATAAATTAACCAGCTGGCAACTCATGGAAAATTCTGGGTTTATAAACAGTACCAAGTGTACAAAGAAGTATTTTTTTTATTATTATTTCTGTATTTTATTCTTATTGGCTAAAACTATTTACCTGCACTGCAGTCTTCAATTTCTAGGTTTTATTTACTCTTGCTGCTTATGCAAATCAAGTCTCAATGCACTGTAAAGCGAAAGGCATTCATTTGTAAAAGGTCCTTTTTGAGGACCAAGCACCCCATTAAGTCCTCCCAAGGTGCTGTTTTCATGAGAAGGAGAAAGATAACCCTCTTCAAGGAAACCTTCAAGGGGATTCAAGTGATGTAGGACTCTCCTACCTCTGCAGGTACCAGCAGAATTTTGGCAACAGAATTATTCTTCAGAAAATGATGATTTATGAAAATTAGAATAGTTATCATTATTTATTTCTATTTCTAATTTATCTCCTATTGAATGTGAAATTTTTGATAAAAAGCCAGACCACAAGAAGGACTGCAAAACAACCTACAGGCCAAGAGTTTAGCACTGGGTAGGGGGTGGGGGCAGTGGAACAGGGATTCTAGTATCTCATATTTTGCTAAATTCCTTGAGAAATATAAGCCAGTAATACCCTTTTTCAAGGCCTGCCTCCCCAGTTAGCCACAGAGCCTTACTACTATACTTCCGAGGATGCCAACCCATGGCAGGCACATCCAAGAACACACTGGTAAAACCTTGTCTTCCAGGACTACAGTTTATTACTCTACTCTCGGTCCCACTAGTTAATCATAGTCTACCACGTGTTTTTAAGCTAAACAAGCATACACACAGGCAGCAACTGCAGCTTATGTTCAGTATGTGATTTACATCGTTAAATGCTGTGTTTAGACATTTCTTAATCTGCATGCTCTGCATGAAGTGGCTATTGTAGACCTTATTAGTCTTTGATATATTACAGATATCTTGCTATTAGTTTGCCATCTGACATTTTGTCAATCATTTTATCCAGCTTCCTTTATTGCCTTTAGCATCACCAGAGTCATTCTTTCAGGTTTTCACAGCTTTGCATCAGTTTACAATTCTGGTTAAGCACCATGTTCACCATAAATCAAAATTCCAGTTCTCCACACAAACACAAAAGCATATTATCACTTAAAAATTAAGAAAAGTGCAAGAAATAGATAAATCAGACAATAGTGATGCACAAATACTATACGATCTTTCAGTGATCTTCTAGAATTTAACTTTATGAATAAGCGCTTACTTTGAGTAACTCCATAGCATGTTTCTTATCCTTTAAACCAAATGAACATTGGTACGTTTTTCTCCTCTTTAAGAATATGGACCTCTTTGTTGTTTTCATAAAAAGAATTATTCCAGCTGCAAGCTGTTCACAGAGCAGACCATCACCTAGTGTGCATACAGTTGCGCCTATAGGCGTGTCTGTGAAATGTCTCTCAAATAATCAGTTTATAAGAGTTTTAAGAGAACATTTCATTGAAATATTTCTTCAGAAAATTTTAGAGATTAAAACAGCATAGAGTGTTAGTACAGTAAAAAAAATATTTTGCTGAAATGAAAACTCCAAGGAGTGAAAAGAAGCAAAAAACATGTAAGAAAACAGATGAGACCTATTTTCTTCAAAAGCAAAAATCAACTTCAAATTAAAAAAAAAAAAAAAAATCACAAAATTTACTTGACTTTCACATTTTTTTAAAAACTTAGCAACTTTTACCCTAAAGCATAAAGAATGTCCACTGAACAGGTCTCCTTTATAAAACTTTAGAATTTAGAGCTAAGCATTTACTATAGCAGTTATACCTCTCTATTTAAAAAAAAATAAAAAAGTTACTGGTGACATTGGTAATAATGTTAGCACTTCAAAACACAGAACTGACTTCATTTTTTCTTTAATTAAAGCAGTTACTTTTAGTACCCTCAAGAGCAGACACCAAACTCTCAAATGTTTTATTCTATGAAGCGAATAATAGCTAAATAAGCCTAACCACAGATTTAATTAAGATGGGGAAGTGGCTCCAAAGGAAGCCCTGTGGTCTACTGTGACAAACCACAGCCCAAGAAAATCTACAGGAGAGTTTAACCCAGTGCAAATTAACCATCTAAAAAGAGTTAACCTAAGGGTAACTTTATAGAATGCACAGCTAACAGCTAAACAAAGTTGTTTCTTTTTTTATCTTCAAATGAATAGGAATATGTTTAGCTGCTGCATAAAAAACATGAGATCCAGCTGCAATTTTATGTTTCCTCTCTTAAGTAGGAACTTATAGATATAGAATCCTATGAAAATGGTTATTTTCCCTCACACCTACAGAAAGAACTTTAGCTGTTTTACTTGTCTGGTGTTTGGGTGTTTTGGGGTTGGGTTTTTTTTTTTTTTTTTCCTCCTTACCTCCTTACTGCCCCCTTTTAAAATAGGAAGACATCAAATTTAACTAGACATTTTATTGAATATAAACTCACAGGGCTTGGCTTGAACATGAAACATTCACTTGTTACTTAAATGCCTCATTATTCACTCCGTCTGATTCTATCCAAACCCCTGGAAGTTAATATTCTACTTTGCAGTTTATTCCCTGTTATTGGAGCTCCAGTACCTCATTATGGCTTTCAGTGTATCTTTATATGTCAGTACCAGTGTACAATGCAGCACCTCCTCCCTAACTCCCTCTACGTTAACTTTAATTCTCAATATGTAGCAATCATAACCCACCTTCCTAATAACTGAAAACAGTTTTCAACTTAAAGTTGTTCCTTTTCCTTTACATGCTTTAGAACATTTTTTTTTTTTTTTTCCCCACTGTATGAGGCATCTCTTATCTTTGGGACAGGTAGGTGTCTCTGCATTTGAATTTTTTTAGTACTTGTTAAAAATCTTTCTCAGCCTTTTACCTTTCCGTCCAAAGCACAGTAAGCACACATACAAGCACCAAGCCTGCTAGCAAAATATTAGAATAGAAAGTACATTGCAGCTGTGTAGTAGTCACCATTGGGATTTTCCTTGGCTACTGCCAGCTCATGAAGGTAAGCATGCAAAAATTCAGGCTGGACACACAAAGCAGAGCATGAGAAAGAATGTTATGATATCTGGGACGTTCAGACCTGAGACTCCATTCACAAGGGAGCACAAAGATTTATTGTATGCCTGTGTGCTTCAACTCTCCTTTTTATGATGAAGCGAGCAACATAACATTTTATGTTAAAAAATAAATCCAGTAAAAGAATCAGATCTATCATGCACAAGAAGTGGATTTTACTGACTATCCCCATACTTGGAGAGACAGGCATCTAGCAACTCAGGCTGAACACAAAAGAGGTTACACAAGAAATAAGGTACAAGGTCCTTCACAAGGCAGTTGTCCATTTTCTGTGTTTTTCTGACATGACACTAAATAATATCATCTTACCAGCATTATTTTAATAATCTATCCTGCTGTTGTTTTGTACAGTATTTTTCTTAAACCTCCACTGCGTGCACGCGAACACACACAATGCTCCTACAAAACCAGTGCAAGAAACTGAACTTCCCAGTATGAGGTATGCTCTTGATGATACAAGGAACAAGTAAATGAAAAAAAACAAACCAGCTTACAGACAATACTTGCTATTCTTTCCTTCAGTTTTCTGATTGATCCACATTCCTTTTTTTAAGCACTAGTATCTTCTGGATGTAAAAACTACTTATACAAATAATTTAGTATGTGAGAAAAAATACAAAATTTCAGTCTACATCAGAGTCACAGTTCCTTTAATAAATGACAGCATAAAAGTTATTAGCTTACAAGATTTCTATGGTGGTAAAATAACACTTTCTTTGAGGCATATATGCTCTTCACTAAAAATCCATGCTCATTAAAAATACTGATCCTCCATAATTAATATACTGCAAAATAAAACAGTATGTGGTGAAGACCACACATATAGACAAACTGTAACACAGCTATTCTTAACTTCCAAGTCTCAGATCCATCAAAGTGATGGAGAGAGTTTTCATGTTCTTCCCATGACACTGACCATTACTAATTATCTCAGGGATATCCTCACTGGTAATACTCCAGATGCTGGTACGGGGATGGAGTGATACTACAGGTGGTTTATGATACTGGAACCTATTCTGACTCGCTACAGGCAGAGAAGAATGCTTCACATAATCAGGATTAAGTTCCTTAACAACACAAAAATTATGCCTACTGCCAATTTTGTGTTGCAGCTTCTCCAGTAGGAGAAAAGAAAGAAAACTAAAAAAATGGCAGGAGCTTTATTGTAGATTGTGTTTTTGTTTAGTACAACCCTCCTACATGAGAACTTAAAACTGTTGTTATCTGAAAGGTTGAATGATCAACACATAAAATACGATACTTAACATAGTGGTATTCTGGAGGCTCAGATTTCTGTTCATACTGAAATTTTCCTCAAACATTCAGCAGCCTCTTTTCTAATATGCTGGGAATTTAAAACTAGAGGCACAGAAATACTTGAGAGGTGAGGCATCTTCTGTGCCACTTGAGAAAGAAAGGTAACACAAAACAAAGTAAGATGCAATTGTGGTTTGTCTTTTAAACTAAATAAAGTAAAACCTTAACATACTATGAATTCTTCTGCTCCTTCTTTGACATAGGGCTAAGCCACGTACACTTAACCTGGCAGAGCACTGGCAGGTTATCTGTATTCATTTTCAGTCACCATTATCAGCAGACTCTAAGAGGTCCCTCATACTTCTGAAATAAAAGCCACAAACCCAGGTAACGCTGATCACTATAATTTCCTAAGCATTATCCGTAAACACTCCAGAATTTTGTCCAGATATGGCTTAAGCAAACCCAGGTCATGTATAAGACAAGAACAAATAAGAAATAACAAAGATCATGTGACTGATGTTCAGATGTCAACTGTTTTGTAATTAAGGGGTCAAATATTCAGAATATTGCTGAAAATATCGGGCAATTAGGATGCTCAAGTTCAGATACTGCTGAAATAATCATTTTCTTTATCCACTATTTGTATGCAGTTCTGATGACGCATTCGTAAGATTTCCATGAATAGAAGGAGTATGTATGTGAACCAAGGGGAGAAAGATGCCCAGCCTGTACAGATTTCTCTTACACAAAAGAGACAAAGTCAGACTGTGCCCTGTAATGGTATCCATAAACAACTTACATCTTTTTTCTCTCACTTCTTCTACTGTACAGACATTAAATACACTTAGTATTTAAAATTACTATTAACCATGAAATTATGTCCATTGCCTTTTACCATAATATACTGTTTATATTTAAAATGGCAGAAGTCTCGCAGTCGCGAGCTCTCATTCTCATGAGGGACTTCAACTTCCCAGACATCTGCTGGAAATACAACACAGCAGAAAGGAAACAGTCCAGAAGGTTCCTGCAGTGTGTGGAAGATAACTTCCTGACACAGCTGGTAAGTGAGCCTACCAGGGGAGATGCCCTGCTTGACCTCCTATTCACTAACAGAGAAGGACTGGTGGGAGAGGTGGTGGTCAGAGGTCGTCTTGGCCTTAGTGATCATGAAATGGTAGAGTTTTCAATTTTTGGTGAGGTAAGGAAGGGGGTCAGCAACACCGCCACCATGGACTTCCAGAGGACAGACTTTGGCCTGTTCAGAACGCTGGTTGGGAGAGTCCCTTGGGAGACAGTCCTGAAGGGCAAAGGGGTCCAAGAAGGCTGGGTATTTTTCAAGGAAGAAGTCTTAAAGGCACAGGAGCAGGCTGTCCCCATGTGCCAAAAGACAAATCGGCGGGGAAGATGACTGGCCTGGCTGGACAGAGGTCTACTACTGCAACTAAGGAAAAAAAGGAGAGCTTACCAGCTCTGGAAGAAGGGCAGGCAACCCAAGAAGAGTACGGGGATCTTGTCAGGTCATGCAGAGAGGAAATTAGAAAGGCTAAAGCCCAGCTGGAATTTAACCTGGCCACTGCTGTAAGGGATACCAAGAAAAGTTTTTATAAATATGTTAACAGCAAAAAGAGAGCCAGGGAGAACCTCCATCCCCTAGTGGATGCAAGGGGGAACATTGCCACTAAAGATGAGGAAAAGGCAGAGATACTTAATGCCTTCTTTGCTTCAGTCCTTAATAGCCTGACGACTTATTCCCAGGATACTCAGCCCCCCGAGCTGGAAGACGGGGACTGTGAGTGGATCGACCCAAAAGCGCTTGAAGGAGCCGGGCGAGGAGCGG